>NW_015112884.1:323601-335876 GCF_001443285.1 Poecilia latipinna
GTTCTTTGTGTTATAAACAAAGTTTGTTTTCAAACTCGGTTAATTATTGTGACAAATATTCATGGTTTCACTCTTGACCGTGGAGCTTGTTTTGTTCCCAAAGCTGCATTGTGCTTCAAACATTGACGGGTACGGTCACAAACTATTTATTTATTTATTTATTTATTTTAATTAAAGCAGAACAGTGTGTTCACATTTAATTGTGATAATAATATTAATGTCCACGCAAGATTTTGAGATTTAAAAGTTGGCTTAAAACTTTCGCAATCCACATTCTTCTCTTTACCACACTGTCTAAAACTGTTCATTTGATATTAACTTAGGTTAATTGAAATAAATAAATTCCTAGTCTAGTCATTTACTCCCATATTCCCATATTTTTCCAAAAATCTTTTTTTTTCCTTTTCCCATTTTTCTTCTCAGCACTTGTTTTTGACCAAATTTTTTTTAGACACACTATTGCATAACTCATTTCCTGTCATATATCTGTTGGATCATTTAGTGGCTCAGTTGGCTTGCTAGTCAAGCTCTGCAGTGTGTCTTTTTATAGATTAATCAAAATAGCGCTGCATTAACAGTCAGTCTGGTATCCCTGTGAGTGAACTTAAAGCCCCTGACATGTAAGACAGACAGGAAGGACGGAGAGGAGGACAGATGGAGTGAGGAGGGAGGGAATATATGACCATCATTCTCTGGTAAGCATTTCCTCTGTGTAGCACAAGCACATAAAAAGCTGCGTTTGCTCTTTTTCACCTGGTGTTTGTGTGGTGAACATGAAGAGATATGTTAAAAAAAAAATAATAATAATAATAATAGAGCATTTGAAAAGAAACAAAAAAGGTGCCTCAATGGTGATTAGGCTTATTGATTTTAATCGGATGATGATCACTTTCATGTCATCAACATGTTCGACCTCAAAAAAATCTATTTTCAGCGAGCTGTTCAAAATCTTAGAAGCACAACAGGTTTAAGAAGTTACTGAAAAATAATTTCTTTTAGCCTCTGTTTTCGCGCAGTGATCACTTATGGCGTGATATTTCTATATTTCAGTTGCTGAGGACGAGTTGAAACTCGCTGAAATCACCAGGGCAAATTTGGAGTTCGTAAATCTGCAAAGTCCTGTGCATTTCTGTTTGAACGGCTGGTTTATTGAAGCACAAGAACAATGCATCAATTAGTATTTTAAGTACTCTGTCGTACTGTTTGTGTCTACATATGTTTAGTTATTATTTTCTGGACCAAAGACCCATTTCTGCCCTCTCCCCTAATAAGGATCATTTCTCTAGAGCCACAAAAACGAAACAACGCTTTGAGACGACTTTTAGTTTTAAACAAATGAATGAAGTCGAACAACTTTGTGGCGTTGTAAGTTTTTAAACAAAACAAGAACAGTGGTTCCACTAGAAGAATGAAATCCTTTCTCTTGTGGGGATGAATCATAATTATACGCCTCCTGAATAAATAAACAAACTGAGCAACAAGTAGAAATAGACGATTTTGCAGGACTAGTTTGCATTTTGACAGAGAGCTCTGTACGTTGACTTGAACTGAACAGTGAGGATTCATCAGCAGTATAAATCTCAGTCCCATCAGTCAGATGTAAGACTGGACGCCTACTGTCTCTCATTAAGTCCTGATGAAGCTGTTTGATGTCTTCATGGCTTGATAAATCCTGGCCACCTGGACCTGATGACAGCCTCCACATGATGCTGAGTTTTCCGACCTATCCAAGGCGTCCTCTTCCGTTTGTGTGAGTGTGTGATTGATGGTTTGTGTGCCATGTGCAGAAGATTCATGAAGATGTGATGCAGGGGCCTCACTCCGCAGATGGATGTTCACCTGCTGCTTCCCGCCATCATTCCTTTCCTGTCAATAAACTATCCAATCAGCGAATTGTGTCGGACCTGGCCGTGTGCGTGCGTGCGTGCGTGCGTGTGTGTGTGTGTGTGTGTGCGTTTGTAATACCTTGTGGGGATGATTTTCCTGACATACTACGTTGTGGGGACCAGGTTCCGGTCCCCACAAGGGGAAACCCTGTTTTTGGGTCAGGGGTCAGAGTTAGGGCTAAGGTATGAATTGAGTTTTGGTTAGGGTTAGGGTTAGGTATGTGATGGTTAGGGTTAGGAAAAGGGTAAAGGTAAGGTTTAGGCTTTAGAAATGAATGGAAGTCAATGGAAAGTCCCCACAAAGATAGCAACACAAACGTGTGTGTGTGTGTGTGTGTGTGTGTGTGTGTGTGCGTGCGTGCGTGCGTGCGTGCGTGCGTGCGTGTTTCCAAAGCAGGAAAACAAATCTGCAAGGACTTCAGCAGAGTCCGTTTCGGCTCGTTTGTGTGTGCATGTGAGCTGGTGGTTGTGTGACAAAATTAAAGATGAGACAGAGAGTGGGAGAGGGGCGGGGTGTTTGGTGAGAAACACTGATGTGGAGTGGAGGGGCTTTCGGGAAAAAGGTGATGCTGTGCGAAGGGTTTTAGGTGAAGCATTAGAGGAGGTGCAGCGGGGAATATCCCAGCCTAGAGCTAGTCCAGCCGGATGAAGAGGAAGAGTGTTTCTGTGTGATGAAATCCAAGACACAAATGATGACTAGGGAATCTAAAAAATGCTTGGTGGAGAACATTCAGCTAATCACTGCAGACGGTCCATGTCAGGACTCATTTCCATGGTAACAGGATGGGCCAGCAGGCCTGGCCAGCGCAGAAGAAGACAGACGGGGAAATCGATGAGCAGAAATACAAAGCAGGGTGCAGGGCTAACTTTATTAAGCTAGATTCGTTCTTTCGTTTGGTTAATTTCTTCATGTGTTCATATGTGTGTCATAGCTGACCTAATAAAGTGACTTGCATTGCATTTTGTTTTATTTTGCGTCCTCTTATTTTAGGTTGTGAAAACTAAAAACATAGCTGATCAGGCTGTGGTGGAGTTAGAGATTTTTTACAGTATCTATATGAAAAATATTTTATGCGTCACTCAGAAACTTGTCCCCTTTTTATGTTTTAATGACGCTGATGTAAAGTCGGTATTTTGATGATTAAGGTTGCGTACAGTTATAAACTATTAAACTATTTATTTGCCCGACACTCATAACTCCTTCGCCGTGTTCGCTTGTCCCATCAGTGCCACCAGAAGAAACTCAACTCTTGTTTCTCGCACTCAGCTAAAAGGGAGTTTAAATGACAGGTACAGAACAACAAAGGCTCCTGTGGTTTCTAAACCTGCGGTATCTTGAAACCACAAACTGTCACTGACTTTCCTCTTTAGACTGTTTACACGTCTAACCCTCGACAGGCTGCAGAGACGGACAGAATGTCGCTGTTTATGTTGGAAAGCTGCAGGAGATGTTGATGCAGGTGTGCAGATACATAGATGGGTGTGATTACTTACACTGTTAGGAGCGGAGGGGCAAACATGTGTCCTCCGCTTGATCTTTTTCATCTGTTTGATCTGTGAAGTGTGAAAGAGTCGAGTTCTGTTCAGTTTTGACCCAGTTTAAGTGTCGGTTCCGATTAGAATCCAGGCTGTGTTCAGGCAGGAGGACAGACAAACCTTAAAACGACATTAAACCTCGTGTCGGGGCGCTCTGCCCTTTCCCTTTGTACAACTCGAAGCGTTTGTGACAGGTTTAAGTCTTTTGAATGCGTCCAAAGCTTGACCGTTTGTTTTGCCGTCTCAGCCGAGATTCGGTGCATGTCCGTGTCTTTTGCATGCGATCACCAGCTGGCTGCATGCGGCGTGGTCAGTGAAGCCATTTAAACTGGATAAACGTCCTGTCCAAACATTTGCCTGTGGGGATTCGGTGTGACTCATACACTCCTCATAAAGAGGGATCGCAGAGTGCCGTTGTTGTCAGCGTGTTGATGACAGATGTATAGTAGGATATAAATGAAGCTGGTTAAGTAGGAAACACTCGCCTCTCAGTTTATCAGCAGTGAGGCAGCGCTGCTTCCATGTAAACGCTCTCCACTTCCTGAGAACTTATTTCCATACCATGGCTTTTTTTTTAAATTTATTACACCATAACCTCAGTTTTGAAGATTATTTTGTTATTAGGCACGTAGTTATTTTCTGTCTCTTCATACATGATTTTGTAAATAATGACAATTTAAAGCAACATTGGCACTTTTAATGGGTTTCATTATTTACCGAATGAACCTTCATGACAATATTCATAGGCATTCATAAAGACTCGTTCATGTTTATGACAGTGTCATGTCAGTCTTATTCACACCCATTTATTAACAAATATTGTCTTTCAGACGGTATCTTATATAAATAAATACAATAAATTTCATCAATAGAGACACCAAGAGCTCTTCTAATGTTTTAAAACTAAACAAAATGACTACGAAGGCCACATTACCGACTGTTCGGTCTGCGTATTTACTTCGTGTCAGTCGTCCTCGAGGATTGTGACGTACACGCTGGTATATTATGCAGCTCTTGTCCATTAGCCTGGCTGGACAGAGCTCTGACTCCATTTGAGTGGCAGTGGCGAGAAAAAGACGGATAAAAAGACGGATCGCGTTTTATAAAGGAGCTGATGTTACTTTCACTTTAAAATGTATGAGATCTGCATGTTCCTGTGACGCCCTTCCTTCAAGTCTTACCTGATCTGCTGAATTTCTCTGCATCTTCAGCTGTTTTCTATCTTTCTATCTTTTCCCTGAGCGTGTGTGTTGATTCATGTTTGCATCCATAAAGGTGTTTCTGATGCCACCGCCCTCCGCCTCCCGGCGATCCGTGCGTTTCTGTTTACACTCCTCCTTCTCCTCCTCCTCTGTATCTCTCCTCAACCATCTCAGGGAAAATTACTTACAATGGATCAGTCCGAGCATTTATAGCAAAGCTTTGGAAGCTTACGACTCCCACTGTGGCCAAATATAGTAAATGTGAATCCAGCTGTGTGTGTGTGTGTGTGTGTGTGTGTGTGTGTGTGTGTGTGTGTGTGTTTAAAAAAAAAAGAAAGAAATTGAGTCGAGGGGACTGGTGGGGCTGATGGGGAGGGACAAACATGCATGTGCACGTTTTCTCCTGAGTAAACAGCTCTGGAGTAAAAACAAATTAAAAAGCATGTTTGTTGTTCCCGGCATTTTTGCCTTTAGACAACACTGCCAATTAAAGGGGAGTTTTTTTGTTTTTTTTTCCTGCGTTAAGAGCAGAAAGCACTGCCGTTTGTGACGCCGTTTGATTGGCTGCTCGGCTTCTCCCACGTTCCTTCTCCGGGGTAGAGAGCAGCCAGGGTTCTTTACTGCCACGGTCAAATGAAAGGTAAACACAGCACACCTTTGATCGGGCTTTGCGTTTAAGCTCCTTCCTGGAACAGACTGCGTGTGTTTGTGTGTGTGTGTGTGTGTGTGTGGGGAGAAAAGGTGAGCAACTTATGAAATGACACACTGAGGTTTAACGTGAGGCATGTGCTTTGCTTAAGGAACGAAGTCTATCCAGGATGCTACAGCTGCCACCTCCTCTTGTTGGTGAAGTCCAACTGAAATTCCTCCTGCATCCATCCATCCGTTCACTCACTCACTCATCCGTCCATCCATCCCCTCCCTCCCTGCTTAATCCTGCCTGGATGAAAACAAAACATGGCGTTATATGAATGAAAGTGGGAGGGGCTGAGTGGCCTAGAAAGGCAGGCAGATAGAGCAGCAGATAGTGGTGCAGGGCCGGGTGAGGCGGCGGTGAGGAAGAGGAGGAGGGGATGAATGAACGGGTGAGCCGACTGGAGCGTGTTTGGCACAGCGGCTAGCTTGTGTAGCCTGATGCAAGCGTGAGCAGAATTGGGAATAATCTTGCAGCAGTAGTGGTGTTATTAGGCCTGGGTTGGCATGATAACCTTAAAGCAGAAACACCACCAGCTTCACAATGAGATTACCGCTATGGGATCTGCTTGTTTAAAAATGCAGCTTTTTTTTTTTTCTACAAAACTCAAACAATAGCTGATAAAAAGCTTGAAACATAAAAAAAACAAAAAAACATGTACTATCACTGTAAATCCTGCTGTTAACAATCATAAAGTAATGATCAAATTGTGCTAATAAATGGTTTACATCTCTCATAGCGTTAAGCAGAGTATTAACACCACCATTTAAAAATGAATAAACGATAATATGTGATCTAATGATTTTTATTTATAAAAGACAGAAACAAGTATTACCTTCTGGCGGGTGAAATAATGTCGTAATTGCAGTGCTTGGATCTGGTAGGATCATAGTTCAGCTATCTCTGACTTTTCATGGCAGTCATAATAAATTTATTATAATTATACTAAAATGATTTAAATAATCTTTGTTGATTTAGCAGCTGGACTAATGCCTGCTTTGTTTAGCTTAATATAAAGAGTAAAAATAATAAATGGAAAAACATGTATGATATTTGTTAAACGTTTCTCTACGTATACATGTTGTTGCCTATAAATCGTGGTGTTTTACTCAGCGTTACCACCCTGATTTTGGCCTGTATCTCTATGCCACCAACATGAGTTATTACCCTGATCTGTACATCACCTTATTCTAATCCCATCCTCTAAAACTTAATCTAGCTCCTGAAAGCTGGTGTCTGCTCAGAAACAACCTGCCCACATATTTAGGGGCTTTCACTTCCCAAAGGGTGCTAATAGGAAGAGTGTTATTACGCTTTGTAGCACTTTATCTGTCTCAATCATAAAATGCAGTTCTACTTATTAAATTGCATATTAAAAACATTTTATTCACCAAATCCAATAAGGCAAGGAGAGATTCTTTGCATAGCACATTTCAGTAACAAGACAATTAAATGATTTAAATCAGAGGTCTCAAATTGTATTCCTCAAGCCCACATCTAAAATGTTTGCTGATTTTACCGATGTTAAAAGTCTTAAAATCATCATGTTGCTAGCTGTTATATTTTCCTATCTGTAAGGTAAAAAAAAATATCATACATCATGTTTGAATTTCAATCTGGCTTCATACAGCAACAACTATTTATTTCAGTTCACTTTAACTTTATTCGGTTTATTTATATAACATCAACAACAATCACTTTTTATAATAAACAAACCAGACTCTATGTGTAGATTTTATTGATGTTAAAATGTAGATATAGGCATAGAGCAGCTCATATATCATAGCTTCTCTTTCTTTCGCGCCGCTCCTGCTGTTGCTCCTCTAAAGCAGCGGTTTCGGATTCATCTTTCCGGACATGTTTGGCTCCTTCGCTGCGTCTACCGCCCCTCGGCCTCTGCCCCAGCAGGGCCAGGGTTAAACCTGGGCGGCTCTCCACCCCAACATGGAAGAGGCCACAGAACAGTTGCCTCCCCCAGCCAGCAAACACATTGGCTGAAGCCGAGGGTGGATCTGGATCTGGGGCTGGAGCGGATCTCCGGCGCGGATCCTGGATCTGGAGCCGGACCAGGGACGCCCCTCCCCGCTCCGTTACGCGACGACGCCGTGGTCGCAGCACGTACACATACAAACAGCCAACAGATGAGAGAGAGCGGGGTAGGGCTGTGCATTTCTCTCTGTCGGAGACTGCGGTGTGCCGTGGGTTCACAGCTCGTAGTAAAGGAATAGCAGAGGAGTGAAGAACTACCCCAAAGGCTGAACATGGTGTGGTTTTCCCTCTACTCATTGCTGCTCTTCTTTACCCTTATTATCCCACCAACTCCCTGCCCCACTGCCTGCAGCAACCCTTCTTGCTTCTTTACTCAGGCAGTACAATGGGCAGCCTTCCAAGCAGAAAGAGGGGGTCCTAACCATGTCTTTGGTAATAAATGGATGAGGCTAAGTTCTCACAAACTGTGGCTGCTGCTGCAATTTTCAGCTCTTCGTCGGTGGTGTTATAATTTTTGACTAAATTATAAACGGATTTTATTTAACAGATTAAGATGACTTTTTATTGCTGTTTGACCCGGATCTGTTTTCTGAGACACTCTGGTTCTGTTCTTGATATCAAAACTAGCAGCAGGAGAATTAATCAAGTAATTGTATGACAAATTAAAATGAGTTCAATAATATCTAATGATTATTTTTTTGAAGGGCAGTTTGGTATACAGAGACTTCATAGTCCATTTTATTTAATTTATGGTTTCTGTGGAGATTTTTCCCCCGTTTCATTTATTGTTTTTGGTTGTTTTTATTTTGGGTATTTAAAATATCAGTGTTAAGTGTTACAAAATTAAAGTTTATTGGTCTTTGATAGTAAAACCTTGAACATGGCCTATGTTGTGACACAAACGGGATTAATTCTGTCATTATGGTGATGGATATAACAGCGCTAAATTAAAAATACAAATTTGCACTGCCAGGTGAATATTTCCCCTGAATATATTAACTTCAGTAAAAGCTGAGTATTGCTGGGAAAATCCTCAAAGACATGGAGATAAGCATGGGGCAATCCCGTCACAACTACAATGGATTGATTTAGATCAGTCCATTAACTCATGTTAAAATGGTCCAGTCTAAGTCCAGACCTAAATCAACTTGAAAATCTTGACAACTGAGAATTGAATGTTGCTCATTCACTTGTGTTACAATCTGAAGGATCTTCAGTTTTTTTTTCTTTTTTTGCAAAGAAAAACAAAATATCTACTCTAAAATACCAGCAACTATAACTAATGTTGACAGGTGGCTGTGCAAGGAAAGGACAGATGAGGTCTGAGTACAAATTCACACCACAATTTTCAGATTGTTAAAGATTTTTTTGCATTTCAAATTTATGTCTCACTGTACATCTGCTTGCATGCAGCTTTTCTTTGGGGTTCATTTAAAAAAAAATCTTTCTTTTGAAGCTCAGTTTCCTCTGAGAGGAGATGAACACGCCACACAAACACGACAGACCTGGTAGACAGTTTGACAATCAGTCTCTCTGACCAAATGGCGAAATGAAAGCCGACATTAGCTAGCAACACATAATCTTCAGGCTTTCAGCCGTTCAGGTTGTTTCCATGGCGCTGCAGACTGCTGCTGTTGATCCGCCGACTGTAAACTGTGGTCACTGAATCTCTCCGCGGATGTCGGAACAGCAGCGGTGTTTGTGCGGTTAAATCTTTGAAGGTCTTTACAGCTGCAGCGTTTCTGCTTTTGTTTTTGATCTCTGATTAGTGCTGGCACTCAACTTGTGAGCTTCAGTGCAGTTTAACTTAAACCCTATTAATCTATCTGTGATGTTTTTACCCCTGTAGGGAGCGTTGCTTTACCACTGAAGTCCTGTTTAGATAGCGAGGTTCTGTTAGTGTGGGTAGATATGTAAATACGGGCTAATGAGAGCTTTCATTGGAGCTTAATATCAATCACTGCAGCAGTAAGATCTGTGGCATTTCTGAGAGGTGAGCTTTAAACCGAGCTTGTGTATTTGTGCACAGATGCAAAAAAAAAAAAAAAAAAAATTGGTTTTTTTTTCCCCCAGTCTTTTTTTCAAACTACAATAAAAATGTTGTAGGTCTGTCTGTGTGGCTTGATATTAACCAACTTCTTCCTCTTCTGCTTTTCCTCAGCATGCGATAACTGTAAAAATGGCGCATGCAGCCGTCAGGGCCAGTGCTGCCATGAGCAGTGCCTGGGTGGCTGCTCGGAGCCAGGGAACGCCACCAGCTGTGTGGCCTGCAGGAACCTCCAGCATGGAAACATCTGCATGGACAAATGCCCTCCTGGATACTACGTTTTCCAAGGCTGGCGCTGTGTCAGCTTCTCTTTCTGCCAGGTTTGTAGTAGCTGAGATTTCTGTCACCAAATCCCCTTACTGAGATATTCTGATTTGTCTGAAGTGGGGTTCTGTGAAGTAGTTTAAAGCAGGTAGTGTTTTATTGCTTCCACTTTGTAGGACCTCTGATGGACGTTGTCATAATTGCGAACTTTTAAACAATTCTTATTTTTAACATTTTTTAATAGTGTTTTGTATTGTTGATTTTTGCAAGGTGTCACTTTTGTGTCAGACAGCTCTGATCTGAAGACGACATTTTGGACTCAGATGCAAAGTCTTTTATTTGCTCTAATTTGGGTTTTAATAATTGTCTAATGGATAAATGTCATTATATTAAAAATATTCAACAAGGAGGGATGAAAGTATATATTAATTTCCTAAGACACAACAGAATAGAATTGAATAGGAAGAGGAATAGGAAAACCTTTATTGTCTCATTGAGGGGAAATTCTGCCGTAACAGAGGATCTGATTTAAACAGGTTCACACAGAAGTTTCAAAAGTTTTAAAAATTGTGTATAAAACAAGATTAAAAATAACAACACTTATATTATAATAATAGCATACTGTACAAGATGCAGTTATTAGAATATAAATATTGTACTTACAATCCAAAGGATGTACAACTGAGTGAGATGACGTTTACAAAACGTCCATAACATGGAATTGTTTTGAACTTTAAAAAACCCAGCAGACTTTTTACAATCAGTATACAAAAACAGCAGAAATCTATACAAAATATGTGGGGTGAGGGTGGGGTGGGGGGGGAAGAAACACAAACAAAAAACTGTGCAACAACTGCGCTATTGCCAGCAGGGATGTAAACATTGAATTTATTGGGGAGCAGCTGCTGGGAGAAACGATGATGAACAAGAACAAGATGAGACCACAGCCATATTTTGGGGGGAAACTAAGACTCGCCACATGTGTTTTTCAGGGGTCAGAAGCCATTTTAATTAATTCATTATAATAGAAAATCTTTTTAGCCACCAAAACAGATTAGGCGGGCTGATGTCTTTTTTATTTTTTATTTTTTTTCTTTGTCTTGCAGGACCTTCACAACCAGTGTAAGAAATCTAAAAACCTGGATGCCAACTGCCATGAGTACGTCATCCACAACGGCGCCTGCATTCAGGAGTGTCCTTCTGGATACAGCAGCAACTCCACGACGTAAGTCTGGCTCGCCACGAGCTCACATGCAAACACGACACGGAGGCCACCATCAACACAAGAAAAACAAATGTGTGGTGGTTAGTGAGCACAATGACATTTGTACACAAACGTACCAGGGCGCTGTTGAGTAGAGAGATCTATTATCTGAGTAAAGATTGCGGCGAGGGCTGATTTTTTATTTTTTTTCCCCCTTTTGGGGAATTTTAATCGTTTATTTCTCCGTTTTTGTTATTCGTCTGCTCATCAGTGAAATCAATCTTTTAGGCTTAAAACACGTGAAGGGCTTCTGCAGTAGGGTTATTGATATAGCGAATGTCTCGTTGCGTACAACTAACTTGCCGTCTAAGGTTTTGTGTCAAAGAATAATCACTTTCCAGCAAAAACTTCAGTTTTATGAGTCACAAAACAAACAAACCTAACAATCTAATATTGAACTGGAGGCACCCAATGTGGAGTTTCTAGTCATTACTTTATATTAAAGTTCTCAAATAAGCCCATTTTGTTCTCATAGTTTCCAGTATTTTTTAACGGTTACGAAGGATAATTAAGTCCCAATTCCATTATTTGCCATTTAAACAGAAAGGACTCGTCTGATGTAACAAGAAGCTGGTAAAAAGTCTCTGTGCTGTTTATGACTCCAAATGCAAACTGGATATATTATTAAAATTTGATTTTAAAGAACAATCAGCCGTTATTTTATAAAAGTGTTCTTGTAATATTGCATCCTGTCCAGCTAGTTTATTGTGTATCAAGAGTTTGACATTACTTATTTTTCCTGCTGACACTAGTGTTGTCAAACTGCACCAGCTTTAGTAATCTGTCAAGGAGCTGTTTATTTAGGATTGGATGTTTCACACGGTTGTTTCGTATGGCATGGTTTATCATGGGGATTTGAAAGATCAGTTTAAAGGGTCATAAACACATTTTATCCTACCGGAAAAGATTATGTCTGTGCTTAAAGTGACCAGAGTAGGATGTGCCAGAGAGGTGGAAAACTTAAGGAACTAAAGAGCCACATAGCGAGGCCTTTATCCTGCTACTCGATATCACCGGTGCAAAAATCATCCTAAACATCTGTTATACCTGCTTCTTCTGAGCTCACCGTTTGATCTGCATTCCAACAATCGAGAGCAGTCTTACTTGTTGCAAAGGAAAATCACTGTCATGCTTATTTAGCCTCACTGGCTCTTGCTAAACCAGGGAGATGCGTGTTTGTTTAGAAGCCAAGTATGTGTTTTGGAAACCACTCCTTGTTTACACGCTCACTAAACGCATGCATGAGGCTTGAGCAACGAGTATAACATACTTTCCAGCAGGAGGAATGAAATATTCATGTGACTAAATCATTAATGTGAGCTATTGCAAGAGGCGACAGTCACACCAACCAAAGACGACGACGACCTGAGATCAATATGAAAAGTCGGGGGGG
>NW_015112884.1:339100-376775 GCF_001443285.1 Poecilia latipinna
TACACCGAGGACGACAGCTAAAAAAGGAGGGGGGGGGGGGGGGGGGGGGGCAGGTTTGTGTTTCACAAAGCCTCTGGGTCTGCAGCGCTCTGACGAGATTTATTGATGCCGCTCATATATTTCAGTATGGTTTGCGGCTGATGTTTTTCACATCTATTTTTCAGATAAAGTCTTCACTTACGTTCTAAATACGGTTAGATGCACCATGTTTGTGTGTGTGTGTTTTTTGGTGGATATCACTCGCCAAACTGTACACTGAGGAAGCTGACCTCTGCGTCTTAAAGGTCAGAGCCGAAATCTTACATAAGAGGCAGAGTAGAGCCTCACAGTCAGGGCTGCAGGGTGAGGAAGGCGTCTGGACCTGAAATGAATAAGAGTTTTCCCTGCTTCACTGTTTCTCATGGCATAGCAGACACTATAATTGGTGTTTTTTTTTTTTTTAAACCACAGATTGATTGATTTGACTATTTGTACAGAATATAATTTAAAGCGCTTTAAATTGAAATCAAGCAACTAGAAGGAAAAACACTTGTACTGAAAAGGAGAAAAACAATCACAGAATAAAAGTGAAATTTAAGTTTTGCATAAAGCAGGAGCGACGTTAAAATGTGAATCTAAAATAAATAGATAAAACATGATTAAAATGAAATAAAAATAAATAAATAAAAGCATTCACCTATTTCTCAGTTTTCACTGAAAAACCTTTATTCTGGTTTTATATGGATTTAGTAACAGCCTTTATGTGAATTGTAAAATGTACATGTGACAGCACAACACCACCCAGGTTTCTTTGAGTCTTGTGCTCACTAAGATGAAGTAAGTGGAAATCTCTCACTTTGTATTGCTGGGATTAAAAACAGAGACGTTTGTCGTCTTCCTATCATTAAGCTGGAGGGAAACTCTTACCGCTACCTATTGGTATTTTGACCCCACTGATGCAGTGATTGTAAGGAACCGTAGTCACGTGGTGACACAGAAATATGAAGCTGCAATTCACCAGGAGGGTGAGAGATGCCGTAGCGCTCCATAATCCGAGCCGGGAGGAGAATATGGATATTAAATGGATGTTATTCAAGAACGGCGTCTTGAGAAACCCTATGTGTGATTTCTGCTCATACTCATCCAAGTAAGACCTGGACCACAGTACGAGAAAATCCCATTTTTCCCGTCCATCTTTACGCTGTGATTGAGTGTTGAATGCAACCCTGAGATCCAGTAGAGCGACAGGAAGTAGAGTTTCAGCACATGACGGCCGTGATAACAAGACTCTGTGGGAAACGTTCCTCTCTTTTGCACCTCCATCCTGCTCTGGAGAAATGTTTGCCGGTGTTGTGATGCTGCTGAGTTTTGGACTTTAAATCTCACCTTTTAGTGCTGGTGGTTGGGTCGGAAACGGATCCCGTGAAGTGTCTGAAAGTTTTCCAGAGCAGAGTTTGCGTTTGCATGTGCGCCCGTAGATATCGTGCGATAAACAAGACTTTTCCATCAGGCCCGTGTTGCAACACCGCGGCCGATGTGTGTTTTGGTTAAAGCAAGAACTGACGTCATCACAGATGCGCAGCTTCTCACAAGCTGCAGACGCAGTCACAAAATTGGATGGTTGCTGGATATTTTCTTTACTTACATTGTATTCACGAAGGTGTACGGCAGCTTTAACCATAACTAATGTAGTGATCCAGTGAGGGCCGTCTGGACGTTTCACTGAGATGATCGGTTTCCATCTGTCTATCCGTTTCTTTTGTCTCCTTCACCACAGAGTTGGGTAGTAACTAGGACTAAAAAAATTTACTTTTACAAGTATTTTTATTATTTTTACTTGAGTAAGGTTAGTATGAAGTGTCGCTACTTTTACTTGAGTAAAATTTCTGGATACTCTGTGCGAGTGACTTCACAAGAACAAACTTGCTTTTACCAAAAATTAGCCAGACCCAGGCAAACACCTGCAGTTTTTGTTAAAGTGAAGTTTTATATTGAAAACTGATTTGGAAGAATTTTTCTTTTGTCTGATTTTGCTATTTTATAGTTATGCCATTTATATTACTTATTTTTATTTTGATCTTTAAAAAAACAACAAAATTTCAACATAATGTACCGCATATTTCGCTCCTTTTGATGATGGGACTTTTAAATGTTCTGCTCAGTTAATCAATACTTGAGTTGCCTTTTTACTAAATACTTTTCAGAGAAATTTCACAGATTGTTACTTTTTAATTTTACTTGAGTAAAAATATATCGAAGTAGTTCTATTCTTACTTGAGTACAAGTTTTGGGTTCTCTACCCACCTCTGCTCCACCCGTCTGTTTATTCATCCATCCATGCATCCACCCATCCATTCATTCATGTTTTGCGTTGGCATGGATGAAACCTTCTCTCATAGTGAACTTTTTAATTCATGGAAGTAAATCAAAGGTGAACTGAGAACTCTGCTGACATTAGTCTGGAAAACTATAAAATTTGGACATGAAAAATGTTCATTGTTGGAAATTTCAGTGCAGTCTTAATGTCTTCATTTCACAAATCTGTAACATTCCTCAAGATATCACACATCAAAAGACGTTAAGCTTTATGATGGCATGCTGTACACATTTGGAAATTTGCTCCAATCTGTTTTATGACGTTAAATTCATTTCAATTTCTCTCCCAAACTGCGTTTCGCCACATCTGCTGCTCTCAGAAAGCATCTGCTTCTGTCTGCTATGGGAAAGGAGTTTGCTCATCTTTTTTTGGACAACGTGACAGCGAGCACGCAGTCCCACATTTGGTGTGGTTCTGTCAGGGCTGGGCCGAAACCAAAACCTGAGCGTCAGCTGCAGGCCTCTGCTCTAGATGGTTCCAACAGACCCCGGAGTCCGAGTCACAGGGTTCAGATAAACACTGTCCCTTTAAGAGCTGCCCTCGGAGCCCCGGCCTGTCTGCCTGTGTGTCTGTGTTTTTGGTACAACAGCCCAAAACATTCTCCCTTTTCTGCGCTGCAACTAGAGCGTTACGCTGGAGAGGCAGAGTATATGTTTTTTTTTTTTTTTTCTTTCCCCTCCATGTGTGGGAGACGGAGAAAGACAACAAGTCCTTGAATTTTTCTTATTATTCATTGTTTTGGAGCGCTTGTTACCGTGTTTTCACTCGCTCAAAGAGGAACACTTAGTTGGTCTTTAATTGGTAGGAATCCTCGAGCGTTCGGTAAACCGTAAACAAAGATCGTCGGGGCTGGAACTGGGAGGTTTCCGTGTCTTTGTACTAAATGCCATTGTGAGGACAGCGCAGCAGGAAGAGGGAGAAAGTCAGGGCACGGTCCTTGAGAGAGGGATTATAATAGGAGTTACATAAACAGAATTTAAAGCATGAAGAGATTTCAAACAGCAGTTTGTGCATAGCTTATATGTTTCCCTCAACAAACAGCAGCATCCTTTGTCGGCTTATGTCCCCATGTGCAGGGGCTTTAATAAAAGGTGACCCTTCTGCCTGATCTAAACTTGTTAAAGCTACCAGCCAGAATTTTACACAAAACCTTAAATGGGGTTTGTCAGCTATAGACCAACATGCCATCATTTCTTTTTCTTTTGTTTTGCTGTTTTATAGTTGAATAATTAAAACGGCATCCCAAAGAGAAATTTTAAGCGCGCTCCTCCCTCCAGTTACATCACATGAGGCATTTATTTTTTTCAGTTAATATAACAACACTTTAATATAGAAACATATGCCTTTTATCCTTTAATAATACGGGCATTAAGGCCACTTAAAAATTAAAACAAGTCAAAACTGAACATTTATGAATCCTTTCTTTATGTTTTTGATATTGTGATCTTCTCATCATGAATCCATAACATGGATGGACCAATATAGGGTTTACTGGTGCCAACTGATCAGTTATAATCTTGTGATGTCATCGACACTGTTGTTGCCGTGGAAATCAGTGTTTCATTATATAGATGTTGTCAATTCACATCTGTTACTGGGGGAAAAAAACAAAACAATATGAGTTTGTTTTTTAGCTTTCCTTACAGTTGTATTGTCAGCATTTTTAATCTTTCTGTCAAAGGTTTAATCATTGTCTTTCTGAATTATAAATGCAGCTTTTCTCCACACATTTCAAGTCATTTTCAAGCGAAGCTCTTCGGGCTTGAAAGCAGTTGTCTGTAAAAAGGAACAAAAAGACGGATTAAGCTCTTTAGGAATCTTTCGAGGGGTCTTCGAAGCTCGTTTGTCGACGAATTTCCTAAAAGGTGCCATCAGGGCCTCTTCGTGCTGTGAAATCCCGCCTGCATTTGTGATTTCGTGCAGAAGTGCACGCGTGCAGGCAGAGGACGTCACCGAGCGAACAGAGAGACAAAGCAACAGGCGCGAGCCCCTTTGGGAGCTACGGCGGTGTTTGTTTGGGTTTGTCAGTCATTACGCTCGCTTTGATCATTTACGTCGGTCGCCGCGGTCCAAATAAACATCAAGGAGGTGCAGAAGTGAAAGAGAGCGGGTGTAATCTGCGTTTTACGGGCTCATTATGGGAGTTATCTGATTACCGGAGAGAAACATTCACTTCTGAATTGTGAGCAGATTTATTTGCAACCAAGCAGACAGAAGCTGGTTGTCATTTGAGCCCCAAATTAATTTGATTTGCAATCACCTCCTGAGATTCAACTTCTGACATGTTACAACCTCAAATTTTATATATTTTCCAGGGATTTTATGTGGCACAGTAAGACAAAGTACACAATGATTGTGAAGTAAAAGAACACTGATGCATGTTTTTTTTTTTTTTTTTTACATTTAAACATAAATGTGCTGTAGATTGATATTGAGCCCAGTCTTACTCTGATAACCCTTAAAGAAAATCTGACTCATAATTTGTCAATTTGGACATTTTCTGTGCATTTGGAGCTCTAGGACACTCGTTGTATGTCAGAATGAAATAGAATATTCATTCATGGGGCTGCACAGTGGTGCAGTTGGTAGAGCTGTTGACTTGCAGCAAGAAGGGTCTGGGTTCAATTCCTGGCATGGAGTTTGCATGTTCTCCCTGTGCATGTGTGGGTTTTCTCCGGGTACTCCGGTTTCCTCCCACAGTCCAAAAACATGACTGTCAGATTAATTGGCCTCTCCAAATTGCCCCTAGGTGTGAGTGTGTGTGTACATGGTTGTGTGTCTCTGTGTTGCCCTGCAACAGAGCAGTGACCCCACTAAGGGACAAGGGTGTAAAGAAAATGGATGGATGGATAATTTGTCAATTTGGACATTTTCTGTGCATTTGGAGCTGTAGGACACTCATTGTATGTTAAAATGAAAGAGAATATAGTAGAATTGAATTTATTGTCATTATATCTGAAGGCACAACGAAATTGAGGATCCTCCTCCCGAGCCACTACGATTTTTCATTAAAAAAAACAAACAAACAAACAAACAAACAAGAATATAACAAAGAAACAACAGATTTGAAAATGATGTACTGGTTGGTTTAATCTCAGTTCTTGTGTTTGTTTAGGCTGACCTGTGAACCTTGTGCGGGCCCCTGTCCTAAAGCATGCCAGGGAAATAAAACGATTGACTCTGTAACTTCGGCCCAGGTGCTAAGAGGATGCACTGTCATCGAGGGCAACATGGTCATCAAGATCCGAGGAGGAAGTGAGCAGTTTTACCCACCGCCTGCAACAGCTGCATGTTCTGTCGTTCTTTGTTCTGCATAATCGTCTCTGCCTGGCTGCAAACTCCACTGTCCTCCTGCTTGCAGCGAACATAGCGGCCGAGCTGGAGGCCAGCCTTGGACAGATCGAGGTCATCAAAGGTTACCTGAGTATTCGCAGAGCCTACGCGTTGGTCTCCCTCTCCTTCCTGCGAAAGCTACATACCATTAAGGGAGAGCAGCTTGAAGCAGAGTAAGCGCTCCTTCTCCCACCTCTCGTCTCATATTTAGTTCATGCCAGGACGAGTCCGTTAACCGCTTATCTCTGCGCTCCTCCGTTAGTAGCTACGCCTTTTACGCGCTTGACAACCAGAACCTCCGCCAGCTGTGGGATTGGTCCAAGCACAACCTGACGATCGAGCGAGGCCGCACGTTCTTCCACTTCAACTCTAAGCTCTGCATGTCGGAAATCAGAAAGCTGGAGGAGGTGACAGGAACCAAGGAGCGCAACCAGAAGAACGACATCGCAGCTCGCACCAACGGAGACCAGGCCTCCTGTAAGAGTCCTCCTGTCTGACTCAGTAAACATTTTTGGAAAACTGATAGGAAAAATATTTTCCACCCACTCAAATATGCACCACTTTGTGTAGGTCTCAACAACATATCAAGTTTGTAAATTTAATGTCATGAAATGTTTTTAAAGAATTAACGCTTTTGTTGAAGTTTTGGATAAAACTTCATCTTATCAAACTTTAATTATTTTCGTGTTAGAGACCGAAGGTTTCTGTGTATTTCAAGCTATTTATACAGATATGCTGACCCCTGACTCTTTTGTTGTGTAGGTGAGATGCAGCTGCTGAACTTCACGTCTGTCAAGGTGAGGGCCAACATGATCATCCTGAAGTGGAATTCGTTTTGGCCGTCGGACTACAGAGACCTGCTGGGATTTATGGTTCTCTACAAAGAGGCGTAAGTGGGAGGTTTTTATATCCCGAATGATAAGTTTTGTTTTGTTTTATTAGCGGTATTGTTATATTTTATACTGATATAGTCATTGTGCATTCTTTTTTTGTTTTTTGTTTTGTTTTTTTCCTGAGTCTTCTTATTAACTTTATTTTATTTTTTTTATGCCAAACGCAGCCCGTACAAGAATGTGACGGAGTTCGACGGACAGGATGCGTGCGGCTCAAACAGCTGGGTGATTGCTGACGTCGACCCGCCGCCCCGCGCCAACCAGGAAGATCCAGGCTACCTCATCCGGTCGTTGAAACCCTGGACCCAGTACGCCATCATGGTGAGAACCCAGCTGTCTGCGTCCGACGAGCATCAGGTTCACGGAGCCAAGAGTAACATCATGTATGTTCGCACGGACGCCTCAAGTAAGTAGAACTGACCCTGGTGTTTGTTTTTAGATTTTTAAACTGCTTAGATGACATGTAAATGTATTTGTTTATGTCAACTGGGTCCGGATCTCATCATTGACAGAACCGCTTAGCTTAACTTGCTTTAAAGCAGAGTTAATAAAAGTTCGAGCACTGCATGGTGCTGTAAAACTAGACGTCAATTGATGCAGCTTTTAAAGAAAAGTGCTTATTATGAAACAGAACAGCAACTTTTTCTGCAGGTTTTGTTCAAGCATAATTAAAAATAATTAAAAAATGACCAATGAGGCATATCAAAACAGAGAGAACATTGGTATCTGTAAAGATCCTCAGCAGAAGACAGATTCAACATTCCCAAACGATTTGTAGCAATCTGCAGAGTTTGATAGAAATAAACAATAAATGATTGTTAGAACATTAAAGGGTAGTTTTCAGTCTGATAAGTTTTTAATTTGTTAAAAAGGAGAGTTTCTTTCCCTGTGTATAAAATTATTTAATTTTTTTTTCCTTTTTTCTACAGAAATATTTGATGAAACTGATAATTATTGACCTAAACCCAGCAAATTTAGGTTACTTATCTTACAGTCTGAGTTTTTATTCAGTAAAACATGGAATCACACAGCTGTTCATGTCGTATTGTCTTATCTTTCATCTTCTTTCGCTACGTTTTGCTTCATAAAAACAGCTGACCGTACCATGGCCGCACTTTGCTTCGGTGTTGTGAATGTTCATTAGTTGTCTGGGCACAAATCTTATGAGATTGAAATTCTAAGGGAAATTGTAATAAAACCATGATCACGATTCTGCTCCTGACTGCATAATTTCCTCTCCTGAAAACAATTCACAGCATGCTTTGCGTGTTTAAACTCGGAACCGCATGCATGCGGTGTAACTTAATTGCATTCTTATTTCTCCCTTCTCTTCTGGCAAAGCCATAACAGTAGAACCTCTCACTGTTTAATGTGCGTCATATGAGAGTATTCGAATGAACCATCTCTGAGCTGCATTGCCCTGTCGTCATTCCTGTTTTTGCTGGAACTGTGTGTGTTTTCATCCATGCAAGTCTATCAAACAGCTCTACTTCAAGGCCACACTGTGTCTTATTTTACAGTTTTGGCTAAATGTTGTCTTTTGCCTCCTTCAGAGCCCTCTGGACCTCTGGACCCCATCTCATCCTCGAACTCCTCATCTCAGATCATCTTGAAGTGGAAGCCTCCCACCAGCCCCAACGGCAACATCACCCACTACCGGGTCATCTGTCACAAGCAGGAGGAGGACAGTGACCTCTACAAGTTTGACTACTGCCTGCAAGGTGAGTGGAAACTGAAACCATCGGCTGTTCCCCTTCCTCCCGGCTTCACCTGACGCCACTCCGTCTTTCCCAGGAATGAAGCTGCCGTCCCGCACCCCGACCCACCTCGACAGCGAAGACGAGCAGAAGTGGAACCGAACAGAGGAGCCCAACTCGGGGGGCGGGTGCTGCACTTGCCCAAAGACGAAAATGGAGCTCGAGAAGCAGCAGAAGGAGATAGCGTACCGCAAGACCTTTGAGGATTACCTCCATAATGTCGTGTTTGAGAGCAAGTGAGTTGTCTCGGATTGACAGTCAGTTTATTTATATATAGCACCAATTCACAACTTGCGTCGAGCTGAGTCTTTTCCAGAGTCACATTTCCAGATGATTTTACCCAATTTTATGAAATTTAAACCCTCAAATGCCTGATCAATTTTTACATTTTCAGTACAAAATCCTGAAAGTCACCGAGAGACAGGAAGGAAAGAAGGAACCGCACTAGAAAGGAATAAAGAGAGGAAATATTCAACAAGAGACATAGGAGGCAGAAAGTGATGGAAAAAATAGAAGGGAAGGACATGAAGAAGGAGAAAAAGGAAAAGAAAGGCAGGATCGGAAAAAAGATGGATCCAGGAAGGAAATCTGGAATAAAGAATGGAGATATAAATATTTTTCCAGTTTCTCATCTTTTTCCATATTTATCCTGACCTGGAAAACTCCTACATTCCTGAAATTTCAAGATTGCATTTGAACCCTGAGTAACAAAATAATAGCAATAAAAAATGCAAACAAGATAAAAGTGTCATTTTAAAAAACAAGATCAAAAAGAAATTAATAAAAAAAAATACCACCTTTGATAACTTACTGTAAAGTAAGCTTAGTGGAGGAGTCAAGTCGAAAAAGCACCGAACAATTTGAGCCACCATTTTCACACAGTAATCAGCTACTTCACAATTGTTTACAACAGTATCAGCAGACTTTTTTTTTTTTTTTTAATCCCAGAAACCGTGACGTTTCATCTCGAAGCAGCTCACATCTTTCTGTCTGCGGGTTTTCTTAGACGCTTGTTTTTGTGCAAAGCAACAATTTATGAGGGGCTTAAGGTGGGAGGTGCTGAGTGTCTGTCCCTCCCTCCCCCCTGACACACACACACACACACACACACACACACACACACACACACACACACACACACACACACACACACACACACTTCCCCAAGGGAGTGATTACTGTGCCCATTTTCATTTATGCCAGTCAGAAGTGCAATCATGCGAACCGCCATTTGGAAACACACAAACACTCTGCTTCGCACACTCATGGCTCTGGACGGGTCGAGCTCTTGGTACAAACAACAATCCTCGTGCTCCCTAAGTCCATCAACCAGAGGGAGACATGGGTGTTTTTTCAACTCGGCAGGAGCTAAGCATCAACAAGGCGACCGCTGCTGTGGTTAAACATGAATTCTGTGATTTTTTTTAAGTGAAGAAAAGTTTATTTCTGTGTTTTGACAAATATAATGTCCTCCACAGGATTTATTGATACCTTTGGTAAAAAAAAAATGCCTTAAACCAAATGTTGTCTCACACTGAGAAAGAAATCAAACCTTTAAGATTTATTCTGTGACAAAAAAAATAGCATTTTAGGAAATAATTGTTTCTGTGAAATACTGATTTTTCCTAAAAAAAAGTAAACACTACCAAAGCAATTTTAAAAGTAAGATTTTTTTGTTATATTGATCAGGATTTCAAGCAACTTCTAATTAATAATTCAAAACTTGTTTCCGTGGTGATAGAGAGGCCTATTTCTTTTAGCCACTGACCTCTAGGCCCACATTTATCTCTGCACAGTGAGCTTACTGGAGAATGGAGGATGCTGTGAATCTGTTTATCATTGAATAACCCAAGAAACTTTTCAGGAGATAAAAAAAAAAAGAAGTTTTTAAATTCTACCAACCAATGGAATATGAATAAAGTTTTTACTTCAATCTGCTCCTTCTTAAAAACGTTAGGAGGAAATGTGATAACTAAAAATGTTGGTATGTTAAATCTTTTAGTATCGGAACATGTTGGTGGTTTTAAATTATGATGAGGGACCAAACGAAATCATACTGAGGGCTGGATGTGGCCCCCGCGCCTCAAAAATCCCTCTCTCTCTGTTCCACCGTCGTGTTATTGTGGAAAGTTTCTCTGCTGACTAGAGACAGCAGGTGTGCCAATAAGTGTGACATCAGTTATGTTGATTAAAAGGAAAACAAATCTCAAAACTAAATTTAATTTCCCACTGGAGATGTTTTCAGCCTGTTCACTCGTTTTTTGGCAAGAATTGCCAAACACGTGTGGATTTCGCCAGATAATCGGAGGCGCTGGAGGTGAAGGACGCTTCTCTCAGTGGCGTCACCTGCTGCAAATGGCTGCTGGCGTCTTGAACATTCTGGAGGGAGTTTATCGTTTCGAAGCCATGATGTCGGATCGATACCTGGGAAAGCCGAGTTCGAGGTCACGATTTGTTTGCTTTTTGTAACGTCTCCTTGCCTTGTTTTCCCAGACAAAGTCGTCCACGACGCTCTGTGGAGAATCCTGAGCCCGTCGAGTCCACGCACTTTTACTCCACAATGTCCAGTCTGCAGACCACCACTGCCTCGTACAAGGAAGAAGAGAAGGACGATAAGGTATCCGAAGTCTTAAAAATATAGTTCTGTTTCACGGGTAAAGTTCTCATTCGGTGCTTTGTTTGGTTTCGGATGCTGGTTAATAACGCAGTGTGAAACCCGCTTTATTATTTTTACTGGATCTATTTGCACAGTCAAACTAATTCCCTCTCCTTATTTCTGCTCAGGTGGTGGAAAATGTGTTTGGAAGGGAGTCAACGGTCATATCCAACCTGCAGCACTTCACCAGCTATAAGATAGAGATCATAGCCTGCAACCATCCCACTGAGCCCAACCGCTGCAGCATGGCCACCTACGTCAGCGCCCGGACCATGCCGGAGTGTAAGGACCCTCTCATATATCAGCTCATAAATCTTTACAAGTTGGTTAGATGTTTAAAAGCTACCACCGATCTGCTTGTTTGTCGAACTTAAAGCTAACGCCATAGCATATATTGATGTTTGAGATGAAATTAGCCCCACTGAGATGCTGCTCCTAATGTCCAGTAAAAGCAGACGACATCCCGGGCCCGGTGACCCATGAGATTGTGAACGAAGAACCTCCCCATGTGCTTGTGAAGTGGCACGAGCCTCCATCGCCTAACGGCCTCATCATCCTTTATGAGGTGTTCTACCGCAAGGTTGGAGACACGGAGGTAAACCTCTTCGGCTGATGCAGATTTACAAACATGGTGCTCACACCAGAAATCTAAAAACTCTGAGAAGTATTCCTACTACTAGGCTTTATCCCATCCTATCTATCCATCCATCCTTTTTGTCAATGGAAAAGAAAAAGAAAGTGACTTTTGTGTGCACTTCGTATCAAAATTGGATTCTGGTTCTGGTAGACAAGGTGCACATCTGTGACAGTGAGCGCATTTGGCTCCAGCTGTTTCCTTGCTGCAGATGTGTGATTGAAAGCCAGCATTAGCAACAGCGCTGTTGCCAAAGTGACAGAAGCAGGAAGGAAGGTTTCAAATGCAGCACCTCAAACTATGTCTGCACTGCAGAGGAAGCAAGCAGTCAAGTCACAGATATGCAGCCTAAACATACTGATCTATAATTTATTAAAAATTATTTTCAGAGCATGTTTTAATTAATTAACCAGGTTGTACCTTTGTGGCAGACGTAAAGATATTTTGTTGTTCATGCAGTAATTGTTATACAGCCAACATTTCTTAAAATGAAACAAGCACTGCTTATCTTTAGCCTTTATTTTGTAAGATAATTCATTCATTTTGTAGCATGAATACTTTGAAGGTTTGAGTGCTGGGGCAGTGCACAATAAATTAAATTAG
This sequence comes from Poecilia latipinna, assembly GCF_001443285.1. NCBI lineage: Eukaryota > Metazoa > Chordata > Actinopteri > Cyprinodontiformes > Poeciliidae > Poecilia > Poecilia latipinna. Next base: position 351,333 of record NW_015112884.1, read on the forward strand.
CCTCTTATCAAAGCTTTTAAAGATGAACATTTGAATTAAGGCGTCATCATTAATTGTGTTTTCTAAAACTTTACCTATCTGTAAATCCACAAAATAATGCAAGAAGCCTTTTTTTTTTTTTTTTTTTGCAAAATAATGCCCAAAAAAGAGTTTCAAGAAAATGAAGTTTTCCTGAAATAAATAAATTTCTTAGGTTTTGGGTCATTTTGGTTGAAAGGCAGCTTTATGTGGCTGCATTTCCATCTATATCGGAAGTTTCTCTCCTGCATTTAATCGTAGATTCATTTCCTTTCTTAAAAAATCTGCTTGAACACAGGATCAGACCAAAATTTTTGGTTTGAGTCTTTTACTGAAAAGATAGTCCAGCATCAGTTTGAAATTGTTCATTTTTATCCAGTGTTTCTTTCCAACTAATTACCTTACCTCTCATTATTTGTTAAGCAAACTCATACTTTTTCCCCTCTTTTTTTTTCCCCAGCCCCACTCAATTTGCGTGTCACGGCTGAGCTACGAGAAGTTCGGTGGCACAAAGCTCACCCTGCTGCAGCCTGGGAACTACAGCGTGGTCGTCCGGGCTACGTCGTTGGCTGGAAACGGATCTTTTACAGAAACCACATACTTCTTCATGCCCAGCCGTAAGACAAGATGACATCCAGCTTTACCAGATGTTTACAGTTCCCTTTTCTTCGTAATGCGATTCATGGTTTGCTGGATTGACGTTCAGAGCTATACGTTTTCTTACTCACCGTCTTCTGTCTTCCTGCAGCTGATTCAGGTATAGCTTTGATTGTTTCCGCTCCGATCGTCTCCTCCATCTTGCTGTTGCTCGTGGGAGTCATCGCCTTTTTTGCCTTCAAGAAAAGGTAAAAATTTCAATAAACTTTGTCCCAGACAACATCCCATCATCTCTAACAATACAGCCACAAACCTCAATGTGTTTTATTGGGATTTTTGCTGGTAGACAAACACAAAGTAGCCAAAATTATAAAGTGGAAGAAAAAAATCATGCATGTTTATCAAGTGTGATGTTTATTTTGATTTTGATGGTGTTTGTTGAAGGCCTCAGAGGTTTTTTTTAAGGCCCTTCACTCTACTGATATGAAATAAAGCAGAAGGAACTGGACTTTTCACTTGTTGATGTTCAAAGTATTTTTTTTTATCTGAAGTTGCATCCTTTGCAACAAATGCTGAAAATGCTTGTGTTTTCATTTAGGAGGAAGTTAATTATTTGCTTATCTGCATCTTTTAACATATATCAAAAAGACTAGTTGGTTAATTGAATAATCTGCAGAATGTGCCTTTTTTTTTATCCAATGAATCGATTAATTGTCAGGGTAATCAATTACTAGCAGCGTCTCACATGCTTTCTGCGCTTGTTTTACAGGCAAACTGAAGGTCCATTAGGAGATCTCATCACCTCACCAAATCCTGAATATTTCAGCGCCAATGACAGTAAGTCCAACCTGTACCCTGTTTTGCTCTTTCCGTTTTCCTAAGTATGTTGGCACCGTGAAGAAGAACAAGAAGAAGAAGTCAGCTCTAGGTCTGTGAAGGGTTCCTGCAGCCATCCGTGTTGTGTTTTTTGTTGTTTTTTTTTTGTGTAGTGTATGTTCCCGATGAATGGGAGGTTCCCCGGGAAAAGATCACGCTGCTCCGGGAGCTGGGTCAGGGCTCCTTCGGCATGGTGTACGAGGGAATCGCTCAGGACATCGTCAAAGGAGAACCGGAGACGCGCGTCGCCGTCAAAACTGTCAACGAATCGGCCAGCCTGAGGGAGAGGATCGAGTTCCTGAACGAAGCGTCGGTCATGAAGGCCTTCAACTGTCACCACGTGGTACGGGCGAAAGCCATCGCTGACTCACAGCTTTTTGTCATGTTGCTGAAAGCAGCATGAGCACATGTGACTCACGGAGTCATGACTCGCTTGTTGTGCTGAAGCTGCCATATTGACACGCAGCTAGACTCCAAAGCAAATGTTCACACTCCGTGAGCGATAGTGCCTGCCATTACTATTTCATTACACAACCTGTGGAGGAGCAGTTAAGCCGCCGCGCGTCCGCGCTGTCGGCTAAAAGCAAAACCGTGTTGGGATGTAGAGGAGGAGTTTTATTATTTACCTGGGGAGGAGGAGAGATAGTCCAAATTGAGCAATGATTTGTAAATGTTGCAACTTGTCTGCATAATAAAGACTCTCGCGCAGATCCGGGAAAATATTTATATTTAATGCACTTGTAGTCAGTGAATGATATGCAAGCTACTGTCTATTTTTATACGTTTTGTGTTTTTCCAGCACTTTAGATATATAACGTAACAATATTTATTCAATTGGATGTTTTGGATAATATCTGGTTAAATTTAAATCAAATTTCACACTTTCAATGTCTGGAAAATGAGCCGTTTCAAAAACCTTCTAAATGGTTCGTCATAAATCAGCACTGCCTGTCACCTAGCAACCACAACGGAATTCTACCAATCACCTAGCAACCCCAACAGATTTCCATCCGTCACTTTGCAACCAAGCAGAGCTCCAGCACATTTGGTCAGCTGGTTTTACCCCATGTGTGTACTATACAATGGCTGCTGGAAAAGACAAGTGTTGCTTGACTTACCACCCAGAAACTCCTTCCTGCATCCTTGTTGGTTGTGCAGGAGGCCCCATTTCTGCTTTTCAAAGATGTATGGTTGTGTAATTGTGCGCCCGTTTGCAGCCACTTTCATGTGTGAATGTAAACGTTGAGTTTGTATATAAAGTGAAACGGCTCATTCTGAAAGGAGGTTCCACATAGGCAGAACCTTTGTGTCTGTTTGGAGACACAAATAGTCTCATCATCCAAGAATGATTTTGTTTTAAAAAACGTAAAGGACATGTTTAGTGTTGCCCAAAGACCTATGCTAATGTGTTCAAGGAAAGCACAACAGTTCACCTTCACTGACATGTCTGCTGAAACCACCCCTAATAAAAATAAGTCCAAATAATAAATAACAAATGTTTAAAAATGACTTTAGTCATTTGTATGCCTTTTTTAAAATATTTTCAATGTGTTTTTAGGTTCGTCTGCTTGGAGTGGTGTCCAAAGGTCAGCCCACACTGGTGGTGATGGAGCTGATGACTCATGGTGACCTGAAGAGCTACCTGCGGAGTCTGAGGCCAGACTCTGAGGTTTGTTTGTCCTCCCACCTCCACATCACCATTTTTATTATCAGCAAAGAGAAAATGTTCCCTCAGCCTGTTGGGATTACAAACAGACTGAGTGAAGGGAATAACTCTGGACAAACCATGAAGACGTTTGTTGTTTTATGTGCGTTTTTTTCTCTCTAGAACAACCCGTCGGGCTCCCCGCCGCCCACTCTGAAAGACATGCTCCAGATGGCAGCAGAGATCGCAGACGGCATGGCCTACCTCAACGCCAAGAAGTTTGTGCACAGAGACCTGGCGGCCAGGAACTGCATGGTGGCGGAGGACTTCACCGTCAAGATCGGAGGTCCGTGCTGGTTTTGTTTTTCGTGATTTTTTTCCCCCCCACTGTAAGCCCAGCGAGCGTGAGCGGATTTTCCTGCATGCTGACTCGTTATTTGCCTCCCACCCAGACTTCGGAATGACGCGGGACATTTACGAGACAGACTACTACCGCAAAGGAGGAAAGGGCCTGCTTCCTGTCCGGTGGATGGCTCCGGAGTCTCTGAAAGACGGCGTGTTCACCGGCCACTCCGACTGCTGGTACGTCACGCCTCAGCCCCCCCCCCCCGCACCGACGCCGTCCTGAAAACAAGCCTTTAGTCATGTTTGTGTGGCTCGGTTGTTTGCAGGTCGTTTGGGGTCGTGCTGTGGGAAATCAGCACGCTAGCAGAGCAGCCTTACCAGGGCTTGTCCAATGAGCAGGTCCTGAAGTTTGTGATGGACGGAGGGTTCCTGGACCGACCCGACAACTGCCCCGAGAGGATGTAAATAGAGATTGTTTTTCCTTTCTAGTAAAAGTAAACAGAGTCTTAGCAATAATTCTCTTGTCCATGAAGTAATTCTGATTTTAATTTCTTTACTATGACTTATAAAGCTCGTGCATCAAGCTAGTTGCGTTATGTCTGTGTGTCTTAATTATCCTAAATTGGACAAAACTTCAACATGTATGAATAATTTTGTAAAACTTTTTTTTTTTGAGGTGTGATTTTTTTGTTAATCCGGTTTCGTGTCTCACAAACCAGGCACAGCCTGATGCAGATGTGCTGGCAGTACAACCCCAAGATGCGGCCGACGTTCCTGGAGATCATCGAGATGCTGCGGGACGACCTTCACCCGACCTTCCAGGAGGTCTCCTTCTTCTACAGCGAGGAGAACAAAGTCCCCGAGACGGAGGACTTCGACCTGGACCTGGACAACATGGAGAGCATCCCCCTGGACCCGTCGTCTTATTCCCAGAGGGAGGAGAGCTTAAGCAGAGACAGCGGGCCCTCGGTGGCCCTCAGGGGGAACTACGAGGAGCATGTCCCCTACACACACATGAACGGTGGCAAGAAAAACGGGAGAATCCTGTCGTTGCCCAGATCGAGTCCTTCCTAACACCTCCTGCCCCCCGAAAAGACTTAGCAACACTTCCCTCGCCCCCACACCTCCCGTCTTTCAGTCCATTTTTCTGTACCCTGCAACCATTTTCTAACGATTTTCTTACTCTTAGAGAAACTCTTCAACAAAAAAAAAAACGACAAAGAAAAAAAAAAAAAGACACGGATCTCAGGACTTTGAATTTTCTTCCTCACGGCTGCCAAACCAAGGCAAGCAAGGGATGCAAACGCCTCTTTTTAACTTGCTCCACGACACATCAGACTTCACATTACCCAGGTTTGCGGTAATAGATTAAAAACGTGTTTCCAGGACTCCTTGTGACGGAAACAATAATAAAACAAAAAGAAACGGGGAAAAAAAAAAAAAAATCAAAACTGTGAACACAACAAAACCTTAGATAACCAAGAAGGCTGCTCGACCTTCCCCACCACCCTCCTGCCGAACTGCATTTTCCACACTTCTGTGCTTTTAACTTTTTTTGTTTCTCCAAATCTTTTTACTCTGATGGTGGCCTTTTTTTTAAAAAGCGTGGCCTATAAACTAAAGAATCATGTCTAAGTAAATTCCTTTTTTTTTTTTTTGTACGATGACTTAATCGGTGGGATGAATTGATCTTAGAACAAACATTTATTCCTGGAGGAACATTTTCTTTCGTCTCTTTTTCTTTATGTTTTGGTTCTGCAAAATTCCGAACTGCACACAGATTTATCTGGTGTTTGGTGAATAGTTTTAATTTATTGGTTTTCTTTCCCTCCTCTTTTTGTTTCTGTGTCCTCACTTTGTGGCTGAAGGATATTTAAACAGTTAAAATTTGGACAAAAGAGTTCATCAGACTGACCAATAGCTGCTGCTTTGATATGTTATAGTGGGTTTAGAAATATATAAATATATATATATAATATATATATAAAATAATGGCCTTTCTAAGCCAATGTTTTATATATAATATACTGTATAACATTGATGGGGTTTTGGTTTTGTAAATACTGTAGTTGATATTTGTGTTCATCCGATGCTTTGCTTGTGTTTTAATGTCTTTTTCTTCTTTTTTAATAATTATTTAGTTTTTTTTTTAGCCCCAGAAGTTACACTAATCTACCGTCAGTGCTCTCTGTGTCTTAGGCATCCAGCCCTTGATTATTTCTTATTCTATATTTTTTTTTACTATCTTGGGGGGGATTTCCCATTTCTGGAGGCAACTTTACTACTGGAGAAACAATTGAAAAGCTTTACAAATGGGGGATTGAGGCCTTTATAGGGTCAAAGTGCTCCTGGTACGTGTTCGTCTGCCGTTTTCTCTGGTCGCATCACAGTTTGCCTTTTGATATGTTTGGCTTTTGGTGTTGGCGAAAAAAAAAAAAAAAAGAAAGAAACTAAATTCAGTTGCAAAATATTTGATGTGGAAATTATGCAACTTTCGGTGTTTTAGTTCAAGTTTCGTCTGGGTTAGGGCTTGTAAGAAGGCAGGACGAAGTGGACGATGTTTGGGATTTAAATCAGGGAGAGTTTCTCCATCAAAGTCGAGGATTGATAAATCTCCCACAGCTCATTGCTCCTGCGCCGCCGTCGCTTCCTCCGCAGCTTCCTGCCGGCCGCTGAACTCTCCTCTCCAAAGAGGTCTGGTGGAAATTTCCACGTTTTCCTGGCCGAGGGCTGCAGAGAGATGCAGAAAGTTCCAAACGTATTCACAGCCAGCAGTCCTGCTCTCTGTTCAGCACACCGGGTGGTGGGTTTGGGGAGAGGGGGGGGGGGGGTCATGAGAAGATTGTTAATCCTTTTCTCCTCCTTGCCATCACATGCAGTCAGAGCACGGCGTGCAGCAGCTTTCTCGCTCAGGACTGACATTCCAGGATTTTTGTCAAAACTCCCCACTCCCCTCAAAATCCTGTTACGTTGGGCTGTTTTGCCGTGTTCCTCTTTGGCCACCTGTTTTTTTTTTTTTTTTTAATAAGACAAACGCTCACTTTTCACCCCATAAATCTAAAACGTTCCTGTCAACGGCGCCAACGAATGAGCTAAAAAGATTTCCATTCAGAGCAGATGGTGAGGAAACTCGTTTCTCTCAAATGGCATTTTTCTCTAATCCTTTTCTTCGAGGACACAGATACTGTGATCGTCGAGCCAGCTGCGTTCATCTTTTAAAGGGTGGCCAAAGTCAGAGATCGCAGAGAAGCTGCCTCCATCTCTCACCAGTGCCTTTTTTTAAATAATTTTTTTTCTCTCCAACAAAACCAGAGCCTCGCATGAGGCTGATGTAACGCGCAGGAAACCGCTCCCGGTGCACTCGCTGTTGTTTTTTTTTTTTTTTTTTACGTTACAAGAAAAGCGAAAGGTTTCGGATATGTTCTTTGACACGGGGAGTCGCGTTTGGGTCAGTGTGGACAGACCAGGGTCTGAATCGTTGCCACCTGGAGTCGTCTGAGGTTACGGTTGGCAGAAGGGGACAAATTTGTTGGTACAATTGGAAAATATGTGTGACTAGCCTTAAAATCAGTTGTTTCTGTGTTGCAGTAGCCTCGTCTCACTATGAATATTTTGGGCCTTTACAGTTATTTAGTTCAAGAAAAATCAACAGCAGTACATTTACTCGCTTGATTTTGTGCGGGGAAACATTTTTATGTTAATTTGGAAGCTAGTAAATTGTTTTGGACATTTTTCCTGCTGGAAGACAGATTATTGATACAGTCCACCAGCGTTTTGCTGAAATCTTTGCTAGCCGCGTCACCAGGAACAGTTAAGGACTAATTGGCCCGCAGCATCACAGATCCTCCTCTTTACGGTGGACATGAAGTTATTTTTCTAAGGTTTTAGTCTAATTTGGCCAACGCACACGATTCCCAGAAGAGTTTAACGAACTCCACACAGTTTGTGACGTTTTTACAGAAAGGCTGAATCTCTTCACCGACCACTTGGCGTGTGGATAGCATTTAATGGTTGCTATGGAGACTGGCAAAACCAGGAGGTCACGTATCCCCACAATTCCCAGTGAACTTTTTATTACCGCCATCATACTAACTATAAGTTTATTTAAATCTTAAGCACGCATAAGACAAAGAGATTCTCCAGATTGTATATAAAATGATTATTTCTTATGTATCTGTTGGATTTCTTCTGTGAGATTCTGCTGCAGCAACAAAAAGCAGGACTTTATTTTAAGGCTTTTTGTTTTTCACACACATGTATCAGATTTAACCAACAAATTCGTCTGTGTCTGAATTGTTGAACAGTAATGCCAAGGATGTAAAGTCTTGAGCTCCATACTTGCCTTACCAGCTCCATGCTTGAGATATAAATGGGCAACAAACGATATTAAACCACACAACTCTGACGTATGAAGAGACATTTAGAATATTCTACCAATTATGCTTAAGGTTTCCAACACTGTCACACTACAGCACGCGCTAGTGTGTAGCATGGTCTCTGGTCTCATCTCCATATGCAAATGTTAACTTATCTTTGACAGTCTTTTTTGGAAAAAAGCAACTATTTATTTCGAACTGCACACACTTTCTTGCTTTGATTGAGCGTCGGTGAGGTTCTGGGTGCAGGAGCTGGCTGTGAGCAGCTCTGTTAGTAGTTTGTAAGTAGTCGTCTTCGTCGTCTTCGTGTTTGGCCGGAGTCTACCTCAGCGCAGGAGGAGGAAACCGTTCAAAGAGCCTCAATCATCCCCACTGCCTGCTCAGCGTCACTACAGAGAAAAATCACCTAATCCCACATTTCACACACACACACGGTGTTAACTCTCCCTTGCCTTCTTTCATATACCCTTAGTTATTGCTTCGTCTTGTGTCAGGGGGAAGCCTTGCGTTATTTTGAGTTAAACACGAACCTTGGAGCTTGGTGAGCGGCTCCTCCTCCCGCTCCGCAGCCACAGGAGGAGGTGGATGACCTCCACGCTCCTTCTCTCTGCTCACATCTGATGATTTCACAGCAGATCCTGAGTGTCTCTGTCATGACCTGTTTGCAGCCAAAGCTAACGAAGCTCAGTCACGGACCTTGCGCTCTGTAAAACGACCTTTCCCGCATTCATCCTCCTCTTGTCTTGAGTCTGATTTTTGTCGTCTGTGTATGTTTTTTTTTTCTCAACTGTGAATATCAAGAGATGACCTTTTATTTTCTGTTATCGCCATGGATACGGTGGGTGGTCTGTTCACGACACAGAAGTGCGGGCCGGGTTAAGCAGAACCTTTTCCCCTGCTGCTGCGGAGGAGAACAAGCTGACGGGGACAATCCTGTGTGCCATAAACAAAAACTTTTAACAGATTTAAAATCTTGATTGTAAATTTCCGTCTCAGGGAGGCGGCTCAATGCTTTGCCTCAAGAGCATAAAGAGGAGGAGGAAGAGCTACCTACCTTTTTATCTACTCCAAGTCAATTAAAGATAATCAGGAATCCTCGTCTCTGTGGCTCTGATGTGATGTGGTTCACACTGCCCTCTAGTGGCTCACAGGGGGCATTGCAGTGCCTTCTTAAGATTATTGGCACACCTTGACTCGAACTGTTCCCCCCCCCCAACTGACCTGTCTCCCACAATCACACAAGATTTTCCATCTCCAAGCATTAAATAAAAACATGTTGTTTTTTTTACGCATTCTATTTCTTTTTCCTTTTGGCTGTAAATGCAGAAAAAAAAGCAAATACATTCTGTAATTTGTGACTAAGAAGAAAACAAAAGAAAAGCTGATGAACTCTACTCTGCTGAGCTCCAGCCTGCTTTGTTGATTGGATGAGAAATGTGCACCAGCTTGATGGTTTGATGTCTGTCTCCGATCCGTCTGTTACCAGTGGGAGGCCCAGCCCAAAAGCACACACACCAAAACAAAACAACAAAAGCGTATCATTTGGAAATCTCTACAATTATAATAAGCTCGTCAAACTGTAAATAGCAGCCAATGTCATCTGTCCAGAAAAATGGAAATAAAGAGAAGCACTTGGTTTTAGGGAAGGTTCACTAAACTCTTGGGTTGAGAACAAAGCAGATTATGGTTTATTGTTTTTTGTTTTATGCAGATATAAAAGTATTACATTATAGAGATGTTGATTTCTATTTTTTTAGCCAAAGTAGGGGAGGATAAATACAATACTTTTTTCTGACTGTAAAGTTTTCCTACTCTTGTACATGATGAATTTAATGTTATTGATGTGTGTGTATATATCTTTTTTCTAAATTTAAGATTATTGATTTTTCTTCTTTTTATTGTTTTTATGACCCGACCCACCGCACAGAAACATGCCCTCGTCTGTTTGTGTGTTTAATTCGGAGGAGCAGCAGCTTTCTAGTCTGAGGACAAGTTAAACAGGATGTGGCCTCAGACTTTTCGCTTCCCATAATCCCACGCTAGTGTTGTGAATGTCGGCCGCTCAGGCCCCACTCTTTGAAACCGAACCTCGGTGGAAGCAGCATGTCGACCAAGAAGCCTTCTCTTCTCTCACCGATATGTCTCCTGCTTTTTAACTTGTCTATATAAAACGTTTTTACTTGAAATTTGGAGAAAAGCTGGAGAAGACCACTGCTCGTGAACGTCGAGGAGGAATTCTGGGATGAGATCCAGAATAAGCTATAAAAAAAAAGAAAAGAAAAGTTAATTCGTGCTTTTGAGAAAGAGTTCAGCTCTCTGAAAGTCTGGAGGTGTTTCGTCTTGCAAAGATTGAAATGTTTGAGTTTGGTAAAAGCCTGTTCAAATTATTTCTATTTAGCAGATCTACTTCCTCTTATCAAAATTTAGTCATCAGTTTACAGATCCTAAAAAAAAAGTTTTTTTTTCTTCTGAGATGATGGATGATTACTTCTTAACCTTGTGAATTGCCCTGTTTATTCAATTAAGCAAAGGTGAAATGAGTGGAGTGCCATCTAGTGGTAAAATGTGAGATTACAGTTTACTTTTTTTGTTTTTCTCTCCTAATTTTACAAAGTACATTTGTTCCATGTACCTTCCACATATTTGCAAGGATTTTCAGCACGATTTGTTTTTCTAGAGGCTTTTATTCAAATCTTTATTTTTTAGCAGGGCCTCACCTCACTCCAGCTCCATAAATCTACCCAAGTTTTTATATATATATATATATATGTGTGTGTGTGTGTGTGTGTGTGTGTGTGTGCTCTGACTAAATCCTCCACAGTTTCATTTTAATTTATAAATTCAAACTGATCTCAGATAAATGATTGTAAATGGAGCCTCTTCATAGCGTTGAATCGAGCCGGTGGTCTGCTCCAGGTTAGAAACCTTCTGTTTTTGTTGTTGTCTGGCTGCTCCTCTTCATCCTCTCTGTCTCTTAAGTGTCTTCTCTCGGTGCACATAGGTGGTTTCCCAGATTTCTGTGTGTAGTCCAGCAGGATACCTCTTTATTAATGTACATTTTATTGCGGATGTGTTCATTTTTGGAACATGTGTATACATTATGATGAGAAGTTGTCGTGACTGCAGACAGTGGGTGTAAATGTGTGTTTGTACAGTCCAACCCCCCCCCACAGAGGTCGCTTTACCCCCCACCCCCACCCCTCCTTCTCACCTCACACTGGATCCAGATGTGCCATGATCTGCGTTTGTGTACCACAGACAGCAAACATGTTGGAGTTCCTCTCGTTCACACGCATAAAACGCAGAGATAAATGCTCATTGAACAGGATCAAAAAATTGTGCCATGACTAAAAGAACGCTTGACAATTTATTTTTTCTATACGTTTTCAAACGGAGAGCCAAGTAGTGACATGCAAAGAAAATGTTGCAATGATATGAAAATAAGAAAATCTAGCTGTGTGTAAATTATTCAACAATTAACTGTTTATATTAAAATTATGAATAAAATTATTGGAGAATATGTGTCCGCTTGCAGTCCTTTGTTCCATGAAACTGTGTGGGGCCTTTTCAGATACAAACTCATAGATCTGGTTCCAACAACGATCAGAATCCGCAGAGGCATTTTCCTCCCGCAAAACGTCCTGGTTTGAAATCATGAAACCTTTCTGAACCTCAAAGTTATACAGATGCGCTCTATGTAAACATGTTATTTATATTTTTGAAAGAACTACAACACATTTTATTTGCTGTTTTGGGTTTTAAAAGAAGAAAATAGGTCTCATAGAAAGAAGCCAAAATCGATAACCCGCTATTAAAATGCTCATAATAAATGTAATACATTTAAATTTTGTAAAAACAATTTTACAAAAATGCATATAATTATTTCATATTGTTGTTACTTCAGGGTTACATTTAGTAACAGTTTAAATTATTTAAGTTTATATACAATGACTTCAAATATGAGGTAGCACACGTAATTCTTAATTTATTGATAAATATAGATACCTGTTTAAATTTTATTAAAATTGTAACCTTATTTTGGGCTAATGATTATTTCTTGATATATTTATATACATATTAAGTTTTAGCACTTTTTTCAAAGCCTCTGATTCCCATGTGATCTTTTAATTTGTTATACCTGACTAGTCCTTTGGGGGGCGCTAGCGCCCAATCAGCAAGGAATGACCCACAGTAGAATCACCATTTCATCACAGGACCAAAGAACAAACAAAAAAACACGCATCAGGTTAGGCACAAGGAATGGATGAAATATGAATGAAAAAGTAAACAAAACTAAAAATATAAAGTAATGAGTAATGTTTTTGCCTGAAACTGAAGGTTCCCACAACTATCACAAATATATGACAACATCTGCACTAATGAGGGCTTCATATCATTCTCACCTCTTGGTGCTGTGGCTAAATGAAAACCAATAAGTTCAGCTAATGCACCGGGTTGTTTCCTTTCCTTCTTTACATCCGAGGGGTGAGTATCTCTGCGCTGGGTTTGTATCAATTTGGATTCAGTCGGCTTGTTTGTTTTCATCCACCTTTCATGTTTTCAGCTCTTCTGCTTCCTCCAGAAGTTTGCTTTATGAATCTGCACACCTGACTCTTGTTCAGTGATGATCTGTCTGTGTGTGACTTGGGTCGTCTTCTGTTGTGTCTGATCCTGCGAGTCTGAAGTGATGACAGGTTACTTGTCCCTTTTTTATGACGCCTCATTCCGTTTTTGTAGTTCCTCTCAGACATTCCTTTCATCCAGATATTGCGGTTTTGATCAAGTTCGATGACGTGAAATAATCGGATTCTATATGAATGAATTTCTGATGCGTCTCAAAACGTTTTACGTCGTTGGAAAGAAGTTAAGCTAAAAGTCAACTTAGATGATGCATCGAGGTTATAAATAAAGCAGCTCTACTTCAACGCTCCGTTTGTGGAGAAAATAAAAGTGAAACTTAAAACCAGAGCTTCACAAGAATTACATAAAAATGGGAATAAACAGCACTCCAGCAACGCACAAAAGTACTATTAAGGGGTAATTAAAAAATTAAAACATTTGTATGTTATTGGAGCGCTGTTATTTCCCATTTTCAGAACTTCAGAACTTTCCCCAGCCAAGATTTTAATGTTGTGTGCATTACTTTCTTCCTTTTCATCTATATTGGGAATGTGATAAAAAAAAAAAGACTTGATGTTCAGACTCCTCATCCAGTCTGAGATATTTTTCCTAAAATGAATGGGCTAATATCAGCACGACGCTGGTAGAGACGCTTCAAACACTGGTCTGCAGGTTTTAGATGTTTCCCTGCTTTAACAGCTGATTTAGATTATTGCTGTTTAGGAAAAGTCTGTTAGCCAGAAATTGAAGTTAGCTGTGCTGAAGCAGCAACAACTAAAACACATGGGGCAGTGTGCTTTGAGGATCAGGGTTGGGGGAAAAAATGGTCTAAAAAAACGACTTGCAGCTGGAATTGTCAAAAATGGTCAAACAAAGGAAGTTGATTACTATTCCACAAAGATTTTTGGATTATTTTTGTTTTACATGTAGGTGAAAATCATAAATGTTCCTTCTATTTCATAGTTAAGTGTTGGTGTTGGCGTTTCACGTGAAATTCAAATAACAAATGTTGGAAATAAAACCAAGCAGGATCCATTGTGAACAGTTCACCACTCTGTTATAGGACAACTTAAATAGATAAAAAATAATTATTTGAGTGTTTTTCTTCAAGAGAAGTATATCCTTATACAGCTTCTGAATCAGGCTTCGGCAAATATCTTTAGCTTTTTAAATGGTTTGACTTCATGACTCAAGAGGTTTGTTCTTCTGACGCACCAGATTCAACAGACCCCTAGATGACCCATACGACCCCGTTCAGCCCAAACCTGTTAACAACTCGTTCATTTCGGTGAAGTTCAGAGTGAAATCGAGTCTGTGGATGATGACTGACAATATGTGGGAGTTTTACCAGGGCAAAGTGGCTGACAATGGGAGGAGCTGCTACACTGAGTCATTGATGAACTTTTTATACTCTTAATGTTTTGACATCAGAAACAAGCTGGAATTACTTTAGTTCTGCAAATGCATTGTTCTTAATTGTAAAATTCAAACATTTTGATATATGCACTAAAATGACACTGTAACGTTTACAGTGTGAAACAACTGGATATTCATGTAACATAAAGTCATCAATAACAGCTACATAAAAGACCGAAACATTCTTGTGAATAATTATACAAGGAGAAGACATTCAAAGCAGCGAACTGCTCAGGTCTGACTACTATACTGAAGTCTCCATCAACCTCAGATTGAATCACAGCATGCTGTTGCTACTGTTGATGTAATTGTCTGTACAATCAGAAAGAGACTGCACAGATCTAACGTTAATGGAAGATGTTCAACCTTTACTCTCAAAGAAAACATAAAGTCCAGACTGATGCTTGCTAGACAGAACGAAGAATGTTTGGACATATAAGTTCATCCGGCACAGCAGCCATTTGTTGCTTTGAGTGGCAGGACGTGCCCACCTCACCATCATAAAAGCCACCATGAAATCTGTCGTATATCAGAGGGCAATCACGTAACAGTGACTCCGCCAAAGACTGGCTGAGAATTAAGAAATGGACAGTCCTTTAAGCAGAGTCAAAGCCAAGATTGTGATCTTATCGAGATGGTGTGAGGTGATTTGTGCGATGTAGATTCAAGAAACCCCTCAAACATCTGAGGAGTGAGGAAAAACCTTCCAGCTTCTGTTCCAGCTGGTACTCTACTTCATCTAGTCCTCATTGGTCGGTGTGTTGCAGCGTCTAGATCCATCTGCGCTTCAGCACAACTGAATCACATACCTGATTTATTATTATTATGGACTCTGTAGGACTTGTATGCTGTAGAACGACTTAAACCATTTGATTTACGAAGATCAGACCCGGGAAGATCTGCCTAAACTAAACAGCTCTCCATCATATTAATGAGTTTAATACAGACTATGTGATCTCCAGATGTCAGGCTGGAGCAAATGTTTTTTTATTTTTTTTATTTTATTGGTTTGAAAAACTCCTGTCTAAACGATTCTCAACGTAGAGATGCAATATAAACTGCACATATCCAACTCCCCACATTGACGCAAGTGTTGTTCACACTTAGCCGCAGTGACTCATTAGTAAGATTACTTCATCTCAAAATGTGCTATGCAGACACCGTGTCTGTACTGATGATTACAGACTCACTTCGGCATGCCGAATGCTTGAAGTAGCTCCAGCTGATGCTAGCCTGACCGACTTTTTGATTTTATTTTTTTTCAGATATGTCCATTTGGTGCGCTGATAGACTGTGAACTTTCCTGCCCAGATGGTCAGCCAATAAGTAAGTGTGGCGAAAAATGACATGAAACTTTGATATTATTACAAAACTAACCTGAATGGTGTGATTAATTTAAGCTTTTCTTTACAACCTTTGCCACAGTTTACAGACATTACAAGAAAACTGAGGCACATCAGAAGTGAAACATTTAATTTCCGTGACAGGACTCACAGGGCAGGAATCATGAAACAGTTCCTCTACTAAAGAAACAAAAAATTAAGGGATTTGTTGTGTCATCTAAGTTGAAATGTCAATAAATGTAACTCCATGTAATTCAAAAGAATAATTCATGGAGGCATTTTTTAAAACTTTGATATGAAACTAGTGACAACAATATTGAGGATCCTGTAATTTATTTTGAATAAACAAACAAAAAAAACTTTTCCTTAATTTATGCACTTTTCAGAAGTTTTAAGTCGACCCCAATTTTAAACAACTTTTAATATTTATTTATTTATTACTTTTTTGCCTCGAAGGAAGCATAATTTATCCAATCTTTGCAAGTGAACTCAGTCATCAAGTCTCAAAGGCTATTTTGGCTCCAAGTTCTTCGAGCTATTTAGGCATAGAGAGATTTTATTTTTGTCTTCTCAGGTGAAATTAAATCTCAAAGGTGATTTGCATATTTAGTAGGAATAGATTATGAACGAAAGGATGAACTTTTAGATCTGTGCTGGATTTCTATTTTCCCACTCGGTAAAACCCTTTTTGACCTTTTAAACCGCGCTCCTCTTCTCTGGATAATTTTTTTTAAGCAGATAGATTCTTTTCAAAGCATGCTCTCATGATCATTCATATACAAGAACTGTGACAAAATACATTTGAGCTGACTCTTTGTAAAGCCAGTCATTCTGATCAATGCATGTAGTTTTTAAAATGACAAAATCCAAGTGAGTGTTTAAATCAGTTTCTAAGGACTCTGCAAGTTTGCATGAAGCCACAAAATGTGACAGCGAGTGAGAGAATCTTGCAACCCAGAGCATCAAGAGTGATGCAGTAAGTCTTTACTGTGAGTGTGACGTTTTGTTTAAACATCGATGAAGCAGTTTGAGTTGTTGTGCACACACAGAAGAGAGGTTTAGTGGCAACACTACACCTGGTTTTCTGCATAGTCTGTCTTTTGACCTGCAGAGCAGCGTTGTGGGCTGCTCTTTAGAGTGTCAGCTGCCATCACTTGTTTCACAGCTGTAGTGATGTGTGAAACTATTCGCCTTACTGCACAGAATGACGGGGGAAAAGAGGAAGCAGTTGGTTGTCTTTTTACTCTCAGTCTGAGAACCAGAGGAACACACTCACACTCAAACTCGAAGGATTTTAGTCCTCTTTGCCGGAGCTTTTTTTTTCCACCTTTAAGGACAAGAACTGATGAGAAGTCGCCTCTGTTTCACCCAATGTGAGTAGAGACTGGTTCGTTTTAGCAGAAACTTCTGCCGGTTCTCAAGTAAAATCCTCCTCAGTAACAGCTTGTTTTTTTGTGCTGATGCTCTGTGTGAAACACAGTCTTGTTCTAATCCACCTCCAAACAAGGCAGTGGTGTCTATGTCGTCCGTCTTTGTGCCTGTGTTCTGTTTTTCTCAAATGCAAAACACTCGGGGAAGTCGTGAACTATATGCACTGTGATCTACTTTATTGTGGCTCCAGTTGTGCTAAGATTAAACCAAAACTGCTGCAAAAATGGACAAACTGTGTCCTTTTTTTGTGTACAGTAAGTCCCTTAAAACATTCATAATTATTTCAGAGCAGACGCGTTGGCGTGTTCTTCTGTGAGTCAAAAAGAAACAGTTTCATTGCTCTGTTGCTGTCATTGCATCCACTTCCTTCTCTTTTTTTGTATCTGCCCTATTTCCCAAAACCAGGCACATATGTGAGCCGCTCTGGTGGAGTCAGAAGCGCCATTTTAATAATTTAACTTGCGTCTAACCATCTGGTGAACTTTTATGCATTTCCCCTTTTTCTTTTTTTGTTACTCTCTCTGCTGTCGGCTGTAATTATAATAATCAGCATTTATTTTGTCTAAATTGTTTCATATACTTGTATGCTGATTAAAAAAACAAAAACAAAAAAAAAAACTAAAGGAAAGAAAAACTTCTAAGAAAAATGACAGTTTTTAGGAATTCTCACTTGCGTTTTTCAACTCCAGTACTCCCACTATTGTTTCTCTTTGAACATTTTTTGCTGTGCAGTTCTTCTGTGTTGCTGCTGGAGGTAATCCCCAGCCTTCTGACTCCCCTCCCTCCACTCAGCTTCCCTCCTCCTTGCACTGGGTGCCACAGCACCAGTGTGATCAAACTCCAGTTCAAACTGGCCTCTGCTCTGCTCCGATGGCTGACTCTCCTCTTAACCACTCCTGGCCGTCTTTCTCCAAGCTCTGGATGAAGAGATGGTCCTTCAAGAGAGGTAATCTTGCTTCCAGGTTCAGCTTTAGTGTCAAGCCGTCTGCGACCCACTCGAGCTGGTGGAAACCGTCTCGCTTTTCTCCTCTGAGCCCCATTCAGTTCTTTTAACGTGACATGCTGAATGTCATTGTGACCTGATTGTGGTTTGCGGTGAATGACGGTTGGAGTCTTTCAGATCAAAGTTGGTGAAAGAGTGAAGAGTGCATTTTGTTGAACAGCGAGAGTGCCGAAATGCATTGTTCAACCAAAACAGAAACTGTGATTATTCGTCTGTGAAGTGCCACCTTGTGTCTGCAGAGCTGCGTTTGACCTTTTGTGGTCAACGTCCAAGGTGCTCTGCAACACACGCAGCAGCCCCTGTTCTTGCTCGTGCTTCCCTTTCGCTTCTGTGCAGCTTGGCACTTTCAAACGGCAATGAATTTTCTGATCAAAAAGATGAGGACGGCTGTTTTTGATGTGCGCTTCATGCTCTGATCTGACACCTCTGTTTTTTGGGGTTTTTTTTTGTTTTTTATCTGCAAGTAGCATCCGTCGTGCACCATGAGAAATGAACCTCTCTTCATTTCTCATGAAGCGAGAAATGAAGTGGTGACCAGTTTTAGGTTGGTCACCACAACCTAAAACTCGTTCATGCTGTCCCAGAAAGGGCAGTCTAAAAACATGCTTGACGTCTGGGGCTTTGTTTTTGTCTCGTCAGAATGACCTGACCTGAAAGCCGTCACCATTTGTGAGCCATACATCTGTGGGAAACGGCTCGACATGTGCAGCCTGACTAAATTAAATCACCTGACCGTGGCCTGGGTTCCTCTTGTGATTATCATGTAGCGCTCAGTAGCACCGAACTGTGTGGGTAAACATGTGCTTTTATTTCCTTCCACATCTTTTGCTGAACATCCCCTTTAAGGAAAAAAAGGACATCAAAATATTTTTTTTTTTTTTTTTTTGATGAAGTGTAGGAGGCGATTTAGGTATTTTATTCTGCTAAAACATCTCATGTGTTTATTTCTGTAGATTTTGATGATTACGGCTTACAGATGAATAAAGCTCAAAACTAAGTTTCCCAAAAAAATTTAATATTACATAAAACTGATAAAAAAAGGGTGTTTAACACATATATGTTCTGTTAAAGTCATGATGTGGCCCTCATAATCATGGGTAAGGCTCTACAGAGAGCTTTATCCATGTACTTTATTGCAAAGTTGAGCGGAAGGAAAAAGTGTGGTACAGATTCAAGAGGATTATAAAAAAAAAAAAGTCATCTTAGAGTTAGGAAGAGATTCGCAACGCATGGACTGAGGCCAGAGTCGGTGAAGAGTCACAACAAGAAGACATATTGGGTCACAGCTGTTGCAGCTGTTTGTTTTTAGCCACTTCTAAACCAGAGAGAATATCAGAAGCTCAAAGAAAGAGGCGATGGACTATTGCTCGGTGCTCTTTTCAGATGAAGGTGAATTTTGCCTTTTAGTTGCAAACCAAGATCTCAGAGTCTGGAGGAAGAGTGGAGCGGCTGCAGCACAGAGCTCAGTTTCATTTAGTCACTGATTTTCTGTTAAAATAACATGACTTGAATTTAAAATGAATAATGTCATCTGTTAGTGTTGGCATACTGTGTGTTAGGAAGTCAGAAGTCATCAGGTCACTTCATACTTCCCTCTATTGACAAGTTTTATATGAAGATGATGAATCTATTTTTTTTTTTTTACTTGCCCACACCACTAAAGCACCGTAACGTGCTTTACTTTACTATAAAGAGGAAGATGACACAGGCGGATCACCCCCCTGCCACGCTGCAACGATGCAGTAATTCGTGTAAAACAAACCCCAACTAAATATTAACCACAGACACCGGACATTTGCTTTTAGTAGTGGAGCATTTCTGAAATATGTAATTTTCTATTAGCTTAAAGTAATATTTACTTTAATGTTGGGATTGAATTGACTGAAGTCACAGTCATGAAACTCTTGAAATATCCCAGACTGAGTGTGTTAAATCAATTCACCGAGTTTCACATTTTCAATTGAATTACTGATGTAAATGAACTTTTAAATTATATTCAAATTTGCTGAGATGCATATGTCTACATTCAAAAGTAAATGATTTTGCAGCGTTCAAATTTATAATGACTTAACATATGTTGGCAGAAATTGTTCAACCAGTGATTGGAGTTGTTTATTGCTTACAGATTCCTGTTTAAACAACTTTTAGTTCAACACGATACATGACGAATGCCTTGTTTACCGAACACACTACTCAGTGACTATGAATAAAAGCAGTTGTGTTAAGTTTTATGCCGAGTCTACTTCAGTAGTGTTAAATAGTTCTTCATGCACACTTTCGAGCATATAAAGCATCAAGCTGCTTGCAGCACATTTCACATGTTGACATTTTTACACGAGTTACCCATTTTTAATCTTTTTTTTTTTTTTTTTTTTGCTGCAGAGTGAGACCTCCCTTTTTCACAGGGAGCCAAACTCTGAAAAACAACCTGAGTCTGATTTAATAAAAAAGAAAAAAAAGAAAAAGCATTTTAAACCTGAGTGTATGTGCACACACAGCAGTGCACTGATGTTTCATTGTTTTGTCATGTCTGAGAAGAAATGAAAGGCCAACCATAAAAGGCCACAGCGACTCTGCAGCCCAGCATTGAGCGGCTGCTGCAGAGTCTCCTCTGAGTTTACACTTAACACAAGAAGGATTTGGACACAGGCTAATTCTCCCTCCGGGGAGGATGCTGCCACCCCTGCTGCCTCGGCCGATGTTTTAGTAATATGGAGAACTGTATCTACAGTGTGTGTGTTTACACAGGAGCATCTCGGGCTGTCAGGAGGAAGACCACAGTGGATTCTGCAGGCCGATAACAAAACAGGGTGCGAGACTCGGCCTGTTGTTTTGCTACGTGAGCTTAGGAATCAAAATAAATAATTTGGTGCGCAGAACAAACGATTCCTTGTAGCTTTTGTTTCTTTTTGGTTTGAATGAGGGCACAGGGGCGCCCAGAAAACCTGGAACCTCTTTGTAAGACTTTGGTTTGATTTGTTGCTCTGGAAATCAGTCTTGTCACCCCGTGTCGGTTTTGTATGTTTAGTAAATTCGTGTTTTGGTTTGGTGTTCCTATGTCTTGGTTTTTATGTTCTGTTTGGTTTCTCCCGGGCCTCTGTTTTTCTTGGACTGTTTATTTGGTTCAGCCACTCTTTCACTGGTAGCTTCAGCCTCTCACTCACAGCTGCAGCAAATCCGTTTTTCGCCATGAAAAAACGCAAATTATTTGCGTTTTTTCCAAATTGTCTACCATGTATAAATTATAATAACAAAAAATAGAAACATTACAAGAATTCTGTTGTAAGGCTAACAAATTTAGACTCAAGCAACAGATGAAGCTGTGAAAATTATTTGTCTAACTTTAGATTATTTTTTTTTGAAGGAATTTAAGTGCCAAGTTATAAATAAATTAAAATAACTGAAGTCCCACATCTCAATTCACTTAGAAAACATCTTGAAATGTGTCCCCTGGGTAGCCAAAAATGTCAACATGATTATATTTAAACATTCCTGATTAGACTTCATGGTCTTTTCTTTAACTTGTTAGAATTATTTAGAGATATATAATGTTGTTCTTGTTGTTTTCATTGTGTATTGAAGGCGTGGTGTTGTCCATTTTATAGCGCAATCAAGTAACCATGTCCGAATCAGGGGTTTCTCAAACATGCGTGGAAGAATCAAAACAGCCGTCCACGTTTTGATGAGGGAATAACATTATGACATGATATAAAGTTTAAAACAGTAACTTTACCCTTTAAGGTTGTACACACAAGGTTTGAGAGACGTACATATAATGGTACGATGTGTTCTCAAGTGTAGGTCTCTGCTGATTTTAGCAGGTTTGTTAAGATTATTAATAGATGTTATGACTGAGGAAAGATGTTGGTGCACCCTGACGCTCGTTGTATCAAGACGAGTAATTCTGCTGCTGCAGTAAAGACAGAGCCAGATAATATGTTTCAGCACAGATGGACTTATGGCGACTCGTAAATATTAATAGTTTTTCACATGTAGTCAAAAAGATTCTGTGAGTTTAACTGTGATTTTATGGAACAGGCAAAACGCAAAGTGGTTTGGTAGGTGGAAGGTTTTAAAATAAATAAATAAATAAAATAAAAATCGAAATAAAAATATAAAATTGTTTTATGCATTGGTGTTCAACTATTTAACTTTAATCACAGTCCAGCAGGTCAAAAGGGGAAATCGTTGGCGACCAATACTTCAGAGGACTGTGAAGAATACTTGACAGATTAAAAGTATTCTGACTGAATGACTCATTCACTCTTCTTTAAAACTGAATGATGGTCTTAAAGAAGAGTGAGGAATGTCTTTTGAAATCTGGATAATGCAGTCAGCTGCAATATAGATCTCCCTCCTCAGATTGGCTGAAACCCGTGATACAATGCAACAGGATTACACACCCACATGTCTGCTTTGATCAGTGTCAAAAACTGACCTTTTTTTGTCCTCTGCCACTGATTTGTAGAGGCGACTTTAATATAAATGTATGCTCTGCACACCGTGATCCGTTATTTACCACAGACGGACCGCTTCTTAAACTGCAGAGCAAAGGAATAAAATCGAGCTCTCCACCACCACTGACATGTAAAATAACACTGACCCTCTGAGAAGTTGCTATTGGTGACGGTGGCTTGCGGCGTCATGTGAATCGAGGAATCTGTTTATGTAATGGAAATGTAAAGGAGCTTTCAACAAGAGCCTGGAGTGGGGTCTGCAGCGGGGCGTTTCATCCATCATGCACAGCACAGTCCAGACTGATTACACAGGTGCTGCGTGATTGATGCATTCAGCAAGCCGTCTGCCTTCCCTCCGGCTCCTTATCTCTCTAGAGAGCCGTTGACTGTGCTGTACTTTTAGAGAAACGTTTGTTTTCAACAACAACCAAAAAACCAAACAAACAAAAACAAATCAATGCCTTTGTTGTCCAGCATCCGAGTGCAAGCCATGTAGCCGGTCCTGTGGGAATCCCAGTACCCAGCTGAGCGTCCAGGCACCCAGTGGGAAAGGATCTTCCTCCTCACTACCACCGGCCTCCATCACAGAGGATGGTGACAACACCAGTGATGATCAGGTAAAGAGTCTCTAACCTCAACTTTTCTCCGGCTCATACAAGTTTCTTAAGTTCCAGAAACTGAAGCGGTGATCTGCTAACTTTGCAAACTTGTGCTTGCTGCAGTTTGCTCAGTGTCCTGTTCACAAAGCAGATGCCACTAATGACATACTGGTGCAAGCATGTGCTTTGAGTGCAGGAGGGGTGAGCAATTTGCCTTCATGATACCAAAACAACAGCGACAGCATGGCATCCTTAAAAGAGCTCGATATCACAATCAGAATCACTTTATTGCTGTAAACAAATTCACAGGCTATGTAATTGTGTTGATAAAAAACAAAATAAATAATATCTCTGTATCAGAGGGCAAATTGAATGAGCTTTAATCAGGGAAGAGGTTCATAGCAACTCTACAGGAGCAACCTAGATGTATGAATCATTAGTTTATCATTTATTTCCTCTTTAAAGAATATGAAAAATAAAGCTGATATTTAAAAAAAAACAGCTTTCAGTAGTCCTATTTAAAGTTTTCAAAAGGCTCAGTAATGCTGTGGAAGGTGACTTCGTAACCGAAATCAAGCTTTTTTTTTTGCTCTCTACATAGAAAAAGTAATGATTAACGTCACCCTGAACACACCATTGACAGTGAAACATTGCATTAATTTGTTCTCCCCTTTCACATCATTTTGTCTCCTTCCTCTCTTTGCGATCGTCCAGGATGCATCCTCAGTAGTCAGTGACTACGACTGTCCCTGTGTGGACGCAGGCAGCAGCCTAGAGGACCTGCAGGGTCTCAGTTCCTCCCTCAGGGACTCAGAGTACTTCAAAGACCTGCAGGGAGAGTCGCCGGCCTCACAGGCTGCAGCGTCAAAAGACACCTCTGCACTCCCAGAAAGCAACGCACGGCAAACCGATAACTTACAGGAGCCTGTAAACACAAACAGTCAGACCAAAAACCAGCCCACAGCTCTGACCACAGACTTCCTACAGGTCAATGCAACATCATTTCCTTCCTTTGAGCAATTTGCAGATGAACCTCCCTCTGACTCTGCTGCCCAGCTCAGCCCAAAGCCGCTGCCAGGTTGTGTCGCCGACAGCGATGACTTCACTGCCTCTGCACTCACCCTGAACTGGACATTTAATTTAAATGGACTGCTGGAATCCTTGGAAACAGTGAAAGCGGTTGATGAACTAGACGACGTAAAGCACCAGGGCAAAATGGAGCTGGATGGAGAGCCAGACATGGACAGCTTTCCGATTTTGGTCAGATCCATGTCAACGTCTCGGAGGCACAGCTGGGGGGTTCCTCTGTCGCCCCTCAACTCTGGCAGGAGGTAAGATGAGCAATAGGTGGTAGAAAAAGTTCACCTTAATAAGTCATTGCAAACTAATCTGTGTTCTGACTACGAATTGAACTTAGATGTGAGCATTAATGCTACATGAGGATTTCTCTCTTTGACAGTTTAGGCCAGAGAACAGCAAACTTTAAAACCCACAGAACTATTTTCACTCTCATGTCTGTGTATTATTTATCCAGCACTGCAAAAGCTACAAACGGACAGTTACGGTTCTGATTAACTTCAGAAATACCAAATGTAAAAATGTGCTTAAATGGTAAAAACTATTTTATTTATGTTATTGGTTGTGAGGGAAAAACAAATAATGTATTGGCGTCATCCTGTTGTGAAAACTGTGTTGAAACGGTTTAAAAATAGAAATATTGAGAAATTCTGCAAAAGGAACTGCTATTTGTAATTGCTGTTGGTTTTACCAGCCACTGCTGACGTCCTAAAGAGCCACATGCAGGCCTTCGCTTTAATCCATTGCAGCATTTTTTTATGGCGTCATTTCAGTAAAAGTGAAATAGCATATTTTATTTTAAAAAAAAATATGCAGAGAGCCTCATTAAAATATCTAACTGCTCTATTTGACATTTTGTGTTTGCTTCGCTGTGCTCTCAGACTGAGTCTGGACACCGCAGCCATAGACAGCGATGAAGATGGAGACGATGATGACGAGCAACAGAGCAGTCTTTTCCAGTCCTCCCAGCAGCAGTCTGACAGCTTCTCAGCAGGAGCCGGAGATGAGCCAGATGGTTTCAGTTTGAGGGTAAACAGCCACTCTGCTACCAACCAAAAGACTTTTATTAACACTTCTCAGGCTTTCTTCGCGTCAGTGTCGAGTGAGAATTTCAGTAAAATGTCCACATCCTAAAGAATCACTACAAATTGCTTGATTTACTTCAAGTTTAGCCTCTTTCATGTTTTAGTCACATCCCATTTTCACCTTCAGACTTTTAAAATAGCATCATCCCATCATTTGCCGTTGCAACAGCTTCAAATCTTCACGGGAGGGTTTACACGAGGTTTAGGAACGTGTTACTTTTGCGAGGTCAGACACTGATGTTGGGCGAGAAGGCCTGGCTTACAGTCTCTGTTACAGGGCGGTGTGCAGAACTGTGATGCAGCTGCTGCACACTGAATCTGCCTACACACCAGCTAAGTTTCTAATAATCATAAAATTGCGCAAATTGGAATTACAAAAATAAGTTTGCTTAATGGAGACACATTTCTCGATAAAAAGTTTTTGTGCTATGATAAGGTGGTTTTTCAACCGTATCGAAATACTTTTTTTTTTTTTTTTTTTTTTTTTTTTTACATCAAAGGGGAAAAAAAAAACATAATTTTAAAAAACGCCGGGTTTTACTTACGGAAAAAAAG
>NW_015112884.1:379850-420792 GCF_001443285.1 Poecilia latipinna
AGTTTTTTGTTTTTAAAAAGGTGGTTTTTCAACCGTATAAAAATTTTTTTTTTTTTTTTTTTTTTTTTTTTTTACATCACATGATGTAAAAAAAACATCATATGATCAACAGCCGGATGTTACTACTGGCAAAAACGATGAAGAAGACGACAGGAAGAAGAAGGACGGTGACGGTTCGCTTTTGTTTGTTTCGGACAATGTGCAGCTGGCTCCACTAGAGCTCTCACAGGATTGAACAGTTCATAGCAAGTTGTCTGTCTGTTATTCAAACACATTGAATTCATAGTTCCTCGATAAAATCACCAACTGCAGTTTCCCCAAAACACAGCTCATGTAGCCGCTTCCCACTCCAATGCCTGACACCAACATCTACTCTGATGGCTGACTGATGATGATCTACTTTTGGGAATATACAAAACAAAATCTTTCACTCACAAAAAAAACCCAACATACTTGGTAAGATCTAAGAAGTATATAAAACAAATGAAAGAATGAAAAACCAATCTGGTTCGAGCAGCTTTCTGTTTACTGCCGGTTTGTCTTGCGTTTACATTGGCGGATCATGTTGGATCCTGTGTGTCCTGTAAAAATCTGGCTGGAGTGTGAAAAGTTGGACATGTTTTGGGTTTTAGTTGAGTCTGATGCCCACAGTGGAAGCCTGCTGCTATTGACTCTGCAAACTTTTGGATGGTCTGGAAGACAGAAACAGATGAGTGGCATGATTGGATGGGAACCAGGAGGTAAACAGAAATAATGGAGTTTACCAGGAGTGTGGGAGACACAGAGTCTTAGAATCCAGCTGAGACAGGAGATCCAGATTATGAAAAGCTTGGCCTGGAGAGACAGAAATGTTTGCAGAGAGCTGAGAGATTATATACAACATGCACAATCCAATAACCCATCATCTGAAAGTCATGGCAGAAAGCTCAGAAATGATGACAGAAGTACTCAAAAATAGTGGTGCCAAGCATGTGAGAGACAAGAGGCTGTGAATATTGTCAGAGGCGTTTCAGCAATACAAAATTAAGCACCTTTCTAAACAAGCTGCTGTTTCCTAATTACAAAACATGACCATCTATTTTAGAGAAATCTATAAAATGACAGAATGTGGAAAAAGAAAAAGAGTGTGAATACTTTGTACTTTGTGATGGCACTGTAACGGCACTTTGAGAAATAAAATCTTCAAATTTCTTTTAGTTTGAAAAATAATTATTAGATTTTTATTTCAAAATAAAATCTTAGCACTTCTTTTCGACATAAAGAAACAAAACTGAAACTGCCTATCATCACCATCATCATCATCATCCCTGAAAATAGTTTTTTTTATATATATTTTATCAGTTTCATTAAATCCTAAAGGGTCAATCATTCAAAGATCCATGTGCTATTACAGGATTTTATGCAGCAGTTCACTGAATGAGATCATCCAGCATCTTGCACATCTTACACATTACAATTGCAACTTAATAAAAGCTAATAGACCCTGTGCTTTCGGAGCCTCCAGCTTTCTGGCTCGTAATCTGGCATCCTGTCTTAAATTACCGTTCAAAACTCACTTGGCCTTTGTTAATTGCCAGGCATCGTTATAAATGAATTCTTGTTTTAGTGGCTTGTTCCTCAATTTAAAGCTTTTCCATAAAACCCTCCCTTGTGATAAAACATTATATGCACTTTTTAAGAGAAAAGAGGAAAAAGGGATGACTGGAACACTGGATTTGATACCAAATAAGTCCACAGTTAGAGGGAAATGATTCATTTGGAGCATTGTGCCAAACTACAGAGAGCTTCCTCGCTACAGAGCCCAAAAACGACTAAATACTCTGCAGATTAGCAGCTAATAAAGGCCACTGTAAGCACAATTAATCTCAATACAGCACCTGCTGTAAACTGGGAAGTGGATGTAAAACAGATCAGATGTGCGTTCAACGCCCATGCCCGCTTATTCCTCTTTCAGGTCACCGGTGGACCAGGCAGGCAGCTGTACTCTCGATCGGACATCCTTGCCACCGATGAATATTCCCGAGCGGCGCACATTTCCCGCGTCGTGCAGACCTCCAAACAGGCCGCCAGGGCAGCAGGAGGTGGGGGGCAAAAACACATGCTTTCTTCATGTGTAGTTGATTCATGCTTCACCTCTTTTCACAGTAGATCTATTCGACTTTTTCTCTGCAGTGGCAGAGGAGTTTGACCCAGAAGAAAACCTGCACTCATCAGAGGGACAAAGCCATATGTAAGTGCAACAACGCAGCTGAATACCTTTCCAAGAATATGATTCTGTCGAAGTAACAGTAGTATGAGTTTAATGAAGCTTGAAGGAGTGGAAGACGCTGCAACTCTTGAGCGGTTCATGCAGATTCTGCTCTGTAGTTGTAAATGGCCTGTTACGGTTACCTAACTCCCACATAACAAAGGGGCTTTCCCCATTCTCCCCTGACATTTCTGCTCCATATCAGACGTCTGCAGTTTCCCCCTCCCACAGCTCACGCTCCTTCAGCTGCCAAGATGGCCCCTTTGCTGACTGACTGTGTCTTTATGTAATAAATGGTTGTACTCTGGTGATTTCATGGATGCGGCAGATGAAGGAGGATTGTCCTTCACTTTACGGTTTCAGAGTCAGTTCCCAGCAGACTGGTTCTTCCCTCTCCCCCCTCCACTCAGTGTCAGTGTTTTATTTGTCTTAGGCTGATGGTACAGAAAGTTCTGCAGGAGCTAAAGCTGTACTATGGGTAAGTAAACAGGAGAGGGAGGCCTGCACGCTTTAGCTGCTGTTCTAATGAAGACTGTGGCGGCAGAGTTTGGGTCTTCACCAGGGAGTGTTTACAAATTACACTATTTGTGTATGCATGATTTTTGCACATGGGGTTGCATGTGTCTGTCCTGGTCACTGTCACAAACGGTACGTCACCGTGGCTGGGAAGGATCTGCAGAGCACAGAAAGTGAGATGATTGGCTCCTAAAAGTTCACGGCAATATAAATCAGCTCATGCTGTCGGACTGTGCTTGTTTTTCTTGTTTCTATAAACTCTGGCTTTGACATGCTCATCCTTTACGGTCATTTGAGGTTTATATTTGGACCTGCGTTCTGCTTAAATGGATTCTCTCGCTGCATGAAGTTTTCTAACTGCCCTTCACAGAGTGAAGCACAGAAACAACAGCAGTCCAGACACCAAGGATTCAGGAAGTGTCACTTGGTACGAGTTCCTCTCCAATGCGTAAGTGCAACAGTTTACCATTGCACATTCAGCAATGACAATGTATCTTTCTTTCCAAGCGATGTCTGTTATTGAATTTATTTTCAAATATCGCATGTTGCAAATTCTGTGGATGCAAAGTTTGTAATAAATAGATACTTAAACTTTTTGTCCAACATTATATTGATCATTTAAACTTCTCCCCTTTTATGAACACTTTCAAGCAAACAAATACAAAATATTCGCACCCCTGGCAGATTTAGGTTTGAAATTATTTTCATTGAACTAAGAAATTTGGGTAACACTTTATTTGAAGGGGGGTGAATAAGATTGACATGACACTGTCTTAAACACCTGTCATGAACATGAATAAGCCTTCATGAATATTTATGACTGTTGTCAAAGCGTCATTCGGTAAATTATGACACTTTTAATACAAAGTTGACATTATTCAAAATGTCTTTGTTATGACAACTTGACATTAACCAAGAAATCATTACTGATATAAATTTGTTATAAAAGAATTAATGATTGCACTTTAAAAATTAGGTAACTTTATGTTATTAAAGGTAAAATTTGAACAGTAATGATTTCTTAGTTAATGTCAAGTTGTCATAACAAAGACATTTTGAATAATGTCAACTTCGTATTAAAAGTGTCGTAATTTACCAAATGATGCTTTATGACAACAGTCATAAATATTCATGAAGGCTTATTCATGTTCATGACAGGTGTTATGACATGTTTATGACAGTGTCATGACAGTCTTATTCACCCCCTTCAATTAAAGTGTTACCGAAACTTGTTCTATCTTTATTGGCTGGGCCACTCCATTTATAATTTTTGTTTCGTTTTGTTTGCAGTTATTGTCATTTCCCTAGTTACACCACTTCCTGTGTTCTTGTTTTCTCTGTCCTTGACACATTAGTCTTTTTTATAATGGTTGTAAACTTTCTAATTTTCTGCCTGAGCCAGATGTGGCCTGCTGCAACATTAATTGAAGAAAGTAAACTGTGCAACTCTTGGAACAACCTGCATGGTCTAGTAAGGCAATTCTGCCACTGACACAGCAACCAGTCCCATCTTATCTAGATTATGAGAACAGAATACGCACAGAAAAATGTAATATAAATGTAATGTAAATAATCAACAGCAATTTTAACTTTAGCTTGCAAGAACTCTTAAAATGAAAAACAACAGGGTCAGTAAGGCTGACAAAAAGCCACAAAAGTTCGATCGAAACCAAGACAAATTTTCAAAAGCACAACAAAGTGCTTTTGTTGTGAAGCACTTTGGTCAGATGAGGTTGTTCTGAATGTGCTACGTAAATAAACTTTGACTTGACTTCACTTGCATGCCAGTGGCATTTTGCAGAAAGCACAGAAAAAAAAAATATCTACAGCATGTGAATTCAGTTAACCACAAAAGGTTTCAGTCATTACTGTACAATATGTCAAAAGCCTGCGGTTTAACTTATTTTGCGATCTGTAACAATAAAAGATGGAAAACATTTGAGATTTGTCTCAGAATAATTAAAACTCTCTGCAGCATGTGAATTCAGTTAATTCAGATGATCTTTTGGAAAAGGATATTTATAAATTCCACCCTCATAAAGAATTTACTTAGAAAAAAATAGAATTAAAGGTTTGAAACATATCAATTTATTGTTTAGCTTATCAAATGAAACACCTGGAAAACTAAATTTCATGCAGGTTAAGAGATTTTTGACTTATTTTGATTTGTACACAGGATGCTTTCTTCTTTCTCCAGGAACGAGGAAGAGGAAGACAGAGCAGAGAAGGTTGAGAAAGGAACAAAGGTGAAAAGGACCCTCAGCTCCCTGAGGAGCAGGGTGACAGGCTCCTTCAATAAAGATAAGGTAAACAACGCCTCAGATGAGTGGTGCATGACCTGCATTGGTCTCAATGCATCAACATATTCCAGCAAGTCACTTTTATTTGTTGTCCAGCAGCTCAGTTTATGAAACCAAATCTTGACATGTAAACACTTTACTTGTATGCATGTGGCACTCACATGTATGCATGTGAGTGCCACATGCATACAAGTAATCTTCTTACACAAACCCTATTGTATATCCTGACACACGGCCGCGCAAAACGCGCAGCATGCGCAGTGATGAAGGAGAACACACAACATTTGCATTTAAAAACCGCCCTGTGGGTTTGCTTCTCTCTCTCTTTTTTTTTTTTCTCTCTCCAGGGTAAGAACCGAGAAAAAGAGCTGCAGAGGGAGAGGGCGAAGGAGAGGGACAAAGAGAAAGAGAAAGTGTGCAGGACCCGCAGCAACGGGCATCATTTAGTGCCAGGCTCCTTCTCCAGCTCCGCCACCTGCTCACTGTGCAGCAAGAGTCTGCTGAAAAAGCATGGAATGCAGTGCATGAGTGAGTAACACCGCAGTCACAGATGTACATGCGCCCACGCTTGCTCACCGCCTCACACAAGTGTGCAGGTGCTACGCTCACAGACAACCTCGCATCCAATTATAGCTCTGCTGCATGCATGCTCATTTACCAATGTAGTGGTGTGCTGGGGCACACGGAAAAAAAAACAAAAAAAAACTGCCAAGCACTTGGGCCCACCCACCACAAACTACCTGAAATGTCTTACACTAAGCCACTCAGCCATAACTTAATGAGCAATGGGCGTTAAAGTGCTCGGCCTGATGTTTTTTCATTAAAGAAATGCAGACATGCACATGATACCATACCATACCATACCAACTTTATTTATAAAGCACTTTAAAACAACCACAGCTGATACAAAGTGCTGTACATCAAAACACAACATAACAATAAAAAAATAAAATAAAATAAAAACTTACAGTTTAAAAACAAGAACATACAATTTAAAACTAGATCCCGCTGGAGTTGAAAGCCAAGTAAAATAGATGGGTTTTAAGACGAGCTTTAAAAGTGGACAGTGAAGGGGGCCTCTCTGACCTGCAAAGGCATTATGACATTTGTACCTTAAAACCCTTTTGAGACCGTAGAGCCACTCACTTCAGCTGGACCGCAGAGGGGCTGACTGCAAACAATCAGCCTAAAACAGAAGAGATAGTAGGTGAGGGCTTCACCTAAACTACACCCTTTTCATAGTTAAATATTAGTATTTTAATTAATCTTTGTTATAATAGGTAAATCTCAAATCTAACAGCCCATTGAGTGGTTAATATGACTCAAATAGGGGTAAATAAAAGTTAATTCAGTTCATTTACTACTTACATACAAGATTAATTATCTAAAAAATAAGACATGAAAGTTTAAATAGCCTGGGATAAAACAACTGAAAACAAAAACAAACATTCAGTCATGTTTTCTGTGGTTCTTTAAAATATTTTTAACATTCAGGCAACCAGGACTGCATGAGAAACATTTATATCATCAACATAGAGATGAAGAAATATGTTCATAATATTCTGACCCAAATTATTAATGTAAAGTGCAAAAAGTACTGGTCCTAATACAGACCTGAGAGACGCCATTTGGGACATAATGGCTTTTATGGAAATAAACCCAGTACCACCCAGTCCATATCCCACAGAACCAGGAAGGTACATTAATGGCATGCTGTATAAAACACTCTCAGATAAACTGTTTTTTGTCCTGAGTGGGCAAAGTTAAATTAGTGGCAAATCGGTGACCTGCTCATAGTAATGCCTTTTAATTTTGTGTTATGGTTGATTGGTGTGTACTTTATCACACTAACCCTTTCTTCTAACTTTCTGCTAAACAGATCTCTGGAATACAATTTTTTCTTCTTAATTTGGAAATTATTTCTTACCTAAAGTTTCTGAGCGTTGCTCACCCTTTTCCCTGGCTTTTAGACTTCGCAGGTGATTTCTGGGTCCGGTCTGTCTCACCTTTAGACATTGGAACATATAATAACAGCTTCAAGGCAGTGTCGCAAAGATGTACCACATTTCAATCAACTGAGTCCTGGTTCTTAAAGAAGAAATGTATTCTACAGGGAAACAGAAAGCCCTAGATTATTGCTTAAAAATCATTGGAAATTTAAGATAAACTTAGAAAGTAGATTTTTATTTAAAAAAATACTTGAGTTGCTGTTATTTTAATATAAGATTTATGAGATATTTACAAATCTGTGACTTGAAATCATAGTTCCTTAATGAAGGATTTCTCCCCCAGGCCAAACGCTGCATGTTAAAGGTTTTTCAGGTTTTTTTATTTTATTTTATTTTATTTTTTATTTAACATGGTAATACTCCACTGTTACTATTTTAAGATTTTTCTCACAACTTTAAAAAGGATGCCAATAAACAATTATCTGAATCTAAATATTTTATATATTCTCTTAAAAAGTAATATTTCTTAAATTCAAAAAAGACACTGATCACTTCTGCCTCTTGTCTAAAGAATTTACTGGAAGCGCAACTGGCTTCTCATAAAACACGAGGTTTACTGACTTCATTTCACATCACTTAATGTGAACTGAGAAACTGGATTTTTTTTTTTTTAACTTTAGTAAGCAGGTGCTTGTGGAGAAGTAGCTGTTCTGCGCTCTTGTTTCTTTTATGCCTGGAATTAAATGTTTACCTTGCAACTTCTGCTGGTTGCAATATTTCCAAGATATGGATATAAGTCCCACAGCGTGGTGTAATGAATGATTGATTGTTTTTAGCCGAGTGTTTATTAAACAAATGTGTTCTGGCATATTTCACAAGGCACAGGAAAACCACACAGGCGATGGAAGCTATTAGTTATTTTGACATTAAAAAAGAAAGCATATCCCGTTGATGCATTTGTCCATTAATCAGACATTACTGCTGAGTGTGATGGTGTTAAAAAAATTGATGCTGGAACACACACGCAGGCGTGAGAAAACAAGTGAGTGTCCCTTTAATTTGAAGCGAGCCCTGTGGGGATTCAGCCTGTGGAATGTGTGGTTTGTGTGCCAGAGATTGTTCCCAGTGGATGCACTAAAACTGGACAAAACCAACAATAACTTAGCACACTTGCTGCTGTCGGGTCCGTGTGGAGGATGTGATTCACTGAGTTTAAACTTTTTTGTCGGATGCTGCTGATTTGGACCAACGCGAGTGTATCTGGAGCGGAGCAGCTGCCACAGCGGGATCAGGTGGATGAAGTCCCGTTGTTTCCTCTTAGCGGACCTTCTAACACATTCTACCGCTTTGGTGCTAACAGGCTAACAGCTAATCACAGCCAACTTAACACTATATGTTGCATCTGTTTGTCGCACTGTGCAATGTTTGGGTTGTATAAGTGTCTGGGCAAGAATTGTACATCTTTAATCTTTTTCTGCAACTTGATGTGTGAAGAACGCCACTAAATTAGATCCTTAGTTAAGTCTTTCCTGGTTAGCGATTAGCAAAGTAACGCTAGCGTCTTAGCTGCGCCTTTATTTGAAAAACAAGGTTAGTTGGGTGATTCGTTGGTTTTAATTGGCTTATGCTGAACAAATAACGCTGGGAAACCCTTGCGTATGAAAGCAAGTGTATGTTCCACAACTTCTTTATAACTTTGAGTTATAAAAACCGTCTCGGGAGACTACAATTGATGCTGCTTATTGACTTTAGGAGAGGCTCAACAGGTGACTGCTAACTTGGCTAATGTTAGCTTCCTGATGACTTCTGTTAATTTTCCAGCAGTCAGCTGGTGAAATGTACAATTAGTTCAGATGGAGACTCTTTTTGGACAGAAAATGTGACTATTACCCATTTTTGAAAAGCATATTCCTAGTGTACGGGTGAGAAAAACATGGAAAACCCTTAAAAACACTTGTTTCCAACTTTAAATCTCCACATTGTTCACTGCGAGATGAATTTGTCAGAAAAGGATAGCAGACGGGAGGAATTAGGATATTGTGCTTTCTGGGCTACAGCCTGCTTTCCTGTAGTGCGCTTGTAAAGATCATTATGAAAAAATATGATTGCGTGTGTAGACTATAAATTAGGAAAAATGTGGTTTCTTAATAGAATTCTGATAACTTTATGACCCTTACTTAGATTTAAACCTGATTTATATTTATTTACCCAACATTTTTAAAGATATTTGTTCCTTTGAAAGATGTTATTTCTTTCTTTAGTAAATGTAAAAAATGCTATTCACCACTTTGCCTTTCTAATAGACCTTCATAGAGCCACAATATTAAGCTTCTTACTGTGAAAAATAGTGTATAATTGTATTTACTGTTTGAAAATGGAAAACAGTGTGGTAAAAAACTAAATATTCAGCCTGATAATTTTTTTTAAAGTAACGCTTATTAATAATTTCTGAAATCAAAATAAAGAGGATCAGGTTTATCATGCGGTTACTTTTTCAATTGATGTCAATTCGAAAATATGTTTAAGGTCAAAACCTTTTGTGCAACTTTACCTCTTTTTTTTAAAAAAAAAGAAAGTGCACAGTTGATTATGTTCTATTGCTCATCTGTAAAATAACTTTATTTTTAACATCTAGGTATAAAAACACTGAGTAACAGGTTACTTAAAAAAGGCCTACTCTTCAGATATGTCAAAATTTTGTAACCAAAGATTAGGGTTTGCTTTGTGTTTTTAAGTGGCAAAATTAGTAGCAAAATTATAATTGCAATATCTGGGAAGAGAAAAGAAACGGTCACTAATGGTAACATTTCCAAGAGACTTGGGATGTCATAACGAATCATTTAATTTGAGAGAGCAACAGCATGATGTTAATTAACATTCTGAGAATTTCCAGCTGATTATTTTCTATTCCTGATAAAATCTAAGCCAATTAAACATGAACCAACAAAAACCAACATCAAGACACTAACTTATACTATTTAATTGATTCTCAAAGTTTTGTTTGTCACTTGTTACCTGTCATCCATTTCAGTTCATACTGGGAATTTACAAATTTCCATCTCTTTAAAAGCTTTGGTTGAAAATATATTTTAGCATTTCATTTGTCTGTCTGTTCAGGGTTATTAGGTCTACATCAGACTGAATTTAACTTGCAAATAACATTTGCCAGTGATTCTTCTGATTAAAAAGACAGCCAGCATGCCAACTGTGATACCACAGTTTGAGAACCATTGCATTTGTTCAAATTAAGGCTTGTCAACAGTTTTGTAACAAACTCTATCATAATTATGAAATTTCATTTAAATGCATCTTTGTGTGTTTAGGTTTTTGTAATTTCTCCAGACAGGCGATGTCCTCTGAGGCAACAGGAATGTCACTGTTTCGTCTATCCCATTACATCTCAGCCGTTTTGCTCTCTAGCCGCAGACATCGATAGACTTGCCTCTCTCCTTCTCCCCGTTTATGACTGGGTCACATGGTGTTAATTGTGCTTGGCAGGTCTGCTGGGGCCAAACAGTCCAATCCACTGACTCCTAGTCTCACCCACCTCATCCTATTAGCACACGCTTTCTCCGCGTGTTACTTTTTATTAGCATGCCAAGTTTCCTAGATGTGGAAAGTTTAATATTTTGACTATTGCAAGGTTTTTCTCACATTAACTGATTAACCGTTTGGTCTGTATTGAGCTGTTTAATTCTATTAGTTTAGCAAAGCCATTATTTTCAGAGGTAGGAGTAGGTGCTAAATGGGACTTTTTGCTTGAAAGTAGGACTGAAACTAATATTTAAGGCAACTTCTTCTTACAGTATGCTCTTCTAAAATGTCTACCGTGTTTTCAGTAAAGTATGCAGTCATATTTTCAACTCCGTCCTTCAGCCAGCCCACGTTTAGCTTGAATGCACCACTTCCCTTTCGGGCTTAGAGGTAACCTGTGGTTAAAGTATGTAGTTCGCAGGTCAGCCAGCCATCTTTATTTAGTGAGATATATTTCCACTAGCAAAGTTTAGTTTTGCTCTAATAGTTAATTTATTTTAAGTTGTTCCTGTTTCCCCAGGTTACGTCATTGGTTGGGTTTTCAGGGAGGAAAATACCTTCTTTCGCTCTCAAAGGCACACATGCCTAAAATCACAAGCAGCCGGTGGCATCACTTTTTGTTTGGCTACTCTGTTACATTCACATGGTGAATGGATTGTGTTAGAAATATTTGAACCGAACTGTGAAGCTTGAGTGTGCAGTTGAAGCAATGTCCGTTAGAAAGTACTTGAGCAATAGGTATGGATATACTTTAATAAAAGACAAAGAAGAAGACGAGTCAAGTGAGATTTATTGTCATTTCAACGTAGTGCACAGTGGAATGTTTGTTTTTTTTTGTAGGATTGTTGGAAGTTTGCCACCTGAATCATGCATTGCTGTTGCACACTGCATAGTCTGGTTTAGGGTGTACTTGGATTTTTTTTCTTCTGATTTTTGAACAAAGTATTTTGAGATGCGTTGGTCACACAGATGGGAGTCAATTTGCAGGTCAAATACTGATAAATACTGTTTCTCATATCTATTAAATGCATCAAAACTGATCATTTTCAGCCTTTAAATGCCTCATTTAACAACATATATATTGATTTGAGTTGATTAAAAACCAGATAAATGTAAGAGACATGTTTTGATGCATAAATTAGGAAAGCTTTTCATTAAAACTACTACCCGTGTCAAAAAATTTAAAGCACATTTTCTTTTAAATGAAATGCTACTGACCTTCAAACAGGCAAAACAAAACGTAGACCAAAAACAAAATCATAACTGGATGAACATTTGCTGGTTAGACCTTAAAGAAAATAGAAATATTGGTGTTGGTCAAGTAAAACGTGACCAGTGCAGATCTAACACAAATGCATTTTTAGTGCATTTTCTGATGACACTCAATTGCTAATAGACTTGAGAACCAACATGTTTTTTTGGTTTAACTTTATGTAACACTGTGTGACCTCCAATGTGATTGAACCTACAGTTTAGCTAGCTGTGTTTTATCAAATCCCAGCTTCATCCCTAAGAAAACCCAGAGCAGTAACTTTTCTGTTGTTGATCTGGGCCCCATTTGCACCTCCGGTCCACTGAGTGACTCACTTAAGTGCTCACTGTCGACCACAGAGCTCTACTTCTCGTTTGATTGGGTGTTCATTAGATGTTGAGTGGGGGTGGTTTTGATGGTTGTCATGTGGATCAGCTGCTCACATGAACAAGTGACTAGACCTCATCATGTTGCTCATTAGCAGCACAGCAGCTGGTTGATTGTCACCAACTTTGTCCAGCTGAGGATAAATCATCTGGTCTTCACACCGAGCCAAGACAGCTTCCATGCAGTCTGTGGTGAGGCATTTGTTTGGGTTTTTCCAAACATCATGATGACGACGACGACATGTTCTGTGGTATCAGTGGACCGGAAGCACAGTGTTCCTGCTGCTGTTTGCTTATCATTTTAGCTCCATCGTAATGCATCTGAACTCAGTTTGAGGAGAACCACCACTGCCTCAACAACGAGAAGTGACGTTTGTTGAAGCAATTCTGTGGCTTTTTGTCCTTCTACCTGCTACACCCTCTTCTCCTTTCATACCATTGCTGCTCAGTAAAACTTAGTTATCTTTAATTTAAGAATAGTTTGGTTGTGTCACATGTCATCATGTCTCTTGTCTGATATATTCAGCCTGTTGGAGAGACTTTTCTTGATTTTTGTTGCCTTATTTTGTGACTTTTAATTTTTTTAATGACAGTAGGACTCTAAAGTTTCAAGTGTTTAGGGGTAGGAGTTTATAAGTTCTCACTTCTTCCTACCCCATTTTGAGCATGATATGTTAACTGAAACAAAATCTGAAACTTGATGATTTTTTTTTCTTTCTAAAGTTACAAAATAGTTGCTGTGACAGCTGTGTACATTGCTTTGCTCATTTAGCTGGTCTGGTATGTTTTTTTTTTTATTTATTTTTTTTAGCAAGTTATGATTTAAATAATTATTACATTGGCTTACAGATGAGTTAACACATCTAGGATCTTTATGACGTGTATGTTTCTACTGAGTTTTTTTAGGGAGTCTTTTTGAGTTGTTTTATTCTGCTAATCTCTAAAGCTTTGTGTTTCAGTTTTTGTCTAAAAGTGATGAAGTAAAGTTTAAGTTATTAGTGGCAGGTTCAACTTCATACTGATAATTGAAGAGCAAAGGATTTTTGTCAACGGTTGTGAAGTTAATTCATTTATATTAGCATTGTCATTGTGCTTTGATCAATGCTTTGAGTATTTAGCTACATTCCTCAACGTGATGAACTGATTATTGGAGTTCAAGGGTCAGTTTCTGACTTGCCAGTGTTGATTTTGGCCACTTCTAATTCCTCAGAACAGCATTAAAATGCATTTTCTTTCTTGACTTTTTCTCATGATTTATAATTTGTTACGTAGTCTTAGCCGAGGCGACGTCTGTGTGAGAAAGCTGTCGCTCTAAAACAGAATTTTACTAATCCAATACAAAGAGTAATGATTAGGCCTGTCGCAATTAATCACTCACTTGCATGATCAATTAAAACGAGCTCTAATTCCCATTTTTGATTATTAATGCTTTTTGTTTAGACACGTCATAATCCATTTTACTTATAGTTTCAGTTGTGTGTGTGTTTTTATTTCTTGTTTTTTGTTTTGTATTATCTTGGAATATTTAAAATGTCTTTCAGTTCCAGTATTAAGATTTCTGAGAGCATAAACTTGCATTATTCAATTATTGATACATTAATTGAAATAGTCTCAAAACAATAATACAGGGACAATTAAATATATTGTCAAAGGCCCAGTAATGATTGCCTAGCTGTTGGCGTGGGCTTGTATCATATTGTTTGTCATTTATTGTGATCAATTTCTTATCATGGTACAATATTGATTTATTGTCGTCATGACAAATTCCAATTAGTGATGTTTAAAAACACTAAAAATGTCCATATTGACGTGATTATTATTTTTTTTCTCCACTGCTCAATGAATTTGAAAGTATGATTAAATGCAGTTAGTGTATGCATTTTAGTGACATAAATCACAAATTGTATTTTCATCAAAAGAAAATATGCTTCTTTCGGTGTCCTAAAGAATCATATTACAAGTGGGTGTAGTAAAAAAATAACTGCTTCTTATTGACACTTTTCTCATTACAATAGTACTACGAAATGTTGTGGTAAAACTTTAAGTCCATATCTCCCACCACCACCTAGTTGAGATTTTAAACTTTTTGAAGCGTCCTGCATCGGCAATTAGCGTATTTAAAGTTGATAGCATCTTATTTTCGGAAACAACAAAAGATACAAAATATCCACAAAAATGTTAAAACCAGTAATTATCTAGCACCCTGTTTAAACAAACCAACGTTTAAACACAGTTTCCCTTTAAATAGCTTCCTACAGCTTTTGTGCTTCCTATAATTTCATGTTTATACACTTCATTGACACTTTGAGAAGCTTCTTCCCACAGTAAGAAGTTCCACATCGAAGAGTCTTGGGATTGCCCCGACTTGCTCCTAGTAGCGTTTAGTTCTAGTCGGTCCACTGACCGTAAAAATCTGACCGCTGTCCAAAATTTCTTTGCAGACAGAAATGATCGTTGGTTGCTTCATATTTCTACTGAAAAGTCTTTTTGGTTGTTTTTTTTTTTTTTTTTTTTTCGTTCTAGCACACAGACGGGAACCCGGCTGTGGAAACGGTCACAGCTGGTTTTCCTGCAGTTGCTGCTGTAACTTCTGCTCCCTTAGTCAGGAAGCTACGATTCAAGCTTTGTCTCATCTCTATCGTGTCGTGTGTGAAGTGGAAAATGTCTGAAGCAGAGTTGAGAACTGATGTAATATAAATACTTTTTTCCACCTTTGAACTGTTTTGACTTGGCGTTCTTCTTTAATGATTGTAGAAATGGATCACTATTTAATATCATAGCTGTTAATTTGGAAACTGAAAATCATTTGTAAGCCATTGTCTAAAACATGTTATAACTTTATTGAGTAATAACAGCAATTTGACCTGTTTTGTTCTCTGATTCAGTTTGACTGACAGGCCTTTTAGTTTTAAACTGGTTTCCCAGTGGAGCAGCTTTGTCTGTTTCTGGGACCTGAGTCTTTGGCCAGCATTTGCCAGGTTTTAACTGGTCGGACTGGATCCTTGCTTTGCATGTCGATAGCCTATTTTGTTTGGCAGGCCTCATCCCTCAGCCTCGGCTTGTTTTGTTTACCTCATCTCGCTGGCCTTAAATGTCCAGGCCCCGCCACTGAAAACGTTTTGTTTCCAAGCTGTTTCGTCTCTGATTAGGAACAAAGCAACACACTAACTGTCCTCTGCGTTTGCTCAGCAACATCTCAGATTTGTGTCTCTGCTAATCACATGCAGTCACTTGTTTCGGCTAAACCTGACAGGGCCCGGTTTGCTCTCCATACAAGAACAGAAAAGAGAAACCCGTTTCCAGGAAAGCGGGGTGTTTCTGATCTGCTCTCTCGCATGACACCGATGATGAAGCGGCAAACTGTTGCTTTGTAGCTGCAGAAACCCTCCTCCACTTACTGTAGAGGGATTTATTGATTCTTTTAGCCGCCTCCTGTATTTTGGAGCATTCATTTTAGGAAAACCTGGCTTGTAGTGTCACGTTTTCTGTCTGCATTCATGCTATCACCCTTGACACTTCCCCTTTTTTAGTACTGTACACACGTTGCTCAGCTGTACTGATGAGACGCTGACTCCAAGTTCTTGTCCTGTTTTTCAGATTGTGCTGTGAACGTTCACAAGAGCTGCAAGTCTCTGCTGGGTGAGTGCACCAGCAGCAAGAATAAGGTAAACATTACACTTCAGAGCAGATAAGAGCATCCAGGCCAAGGTTTTAGCCACATTAGTATCTTAATATCCACATGTGCACAAACACTTTGGGGTTTTGAAATGTGTAGATTCTTCAAAGATGAGTTTTTTTTTTTTTTTTTTGCCATTTTATGTTGATGGCATTGTCAAGCAAACGGTATAATTTTTTTATTTGCTGTTGCTTAGTTGATATCCTTGATTTGAACCTTAGACTCTTTGCAGGTTATCGCATTTGATTGCAGTTGAATTGCTGCTTACTGCGGCCCAACCAGTTACTAGGTTTAGACACCTACAGCCATGTAGGTTTGGATTTATTTATATAATAATAACATCTTCATTTAAAAACTGAAATTTGTTTTAATATTTAAATTGGTTTGATGTTCCGAAACACTGAAGTGTGACAACCATGCAAACAAGCAAACAAACAACAAAAGGAAATCAGGAAGCGGGCAAATCTTACCACGCCTCTGTAGATTATAAAAAC
Source organism: Poecilia latipinna (assembly GCF_001443285.1). Classification (NCBI taxonomy): domain Eukaryota; kingdom Metazoa; phylum Chordata; class Actinopteri; order Cyprinodontiformes; family Poeciliidae; genus Poecilia; species Poecilia latipinna. The sequence continues at coordinate 396,206 of NW_015112884.1, forward strand.
AAACCTTTGAATGGGGCGGGTCCATGCTTACATCTTAATGAAATCCATTGTCCATTTCCAGTGTGCATGCCTCCACAAAGGATTATTAACACTTATCTACTGTTTACTGTTGAGTATTGAGTGTTTTTCATAGTTGTGGTATCGAGTTTAAAATCTTAGCATCATGGTGACCCTAACTCTTTTTTTTAGTTAGAAAGCATTACAGAGACGCATCTCACCTGTAACCCAGAAGATTTTACCGTATTTTTTTTTATCTGCAGCAGTAGTACATCTCTGAAACTTTGCATACATTGTTTTGTTCTACTGTACAATCAGTGGTGCCAGTTTATGGAAATGTTACAAATGTGTATTTCGAAGTTTAGCATTCTTAAAGAGGAAATAAAAATCATCTGGTGCAGAGCTGAAAAACTGTGATTTGAATTTGCTCAACAAAAACCCTCTGATTTCTTTATTTATTGTTTGTGATGTTTTTTTATTTTGAATATTTAAAGTGTCTTCCAGTTGCAGTGTGGAGTGTTTTGTGAAAAATCAAAGTTTATTAGTCGAACTTGCGTTATTATGTCATTATCAGTATATTACTTGAAAATGTTCTCCAAACATCAATATTATCATTTATCGCGATAATTTCTGCAACAACTTCATCGTCCAGCAAAAATCTGTTATGGTGACAGTGTAGGGAAATATATTTAATAAATACAGAATATTGATACCAGCCCAAATTTTCATATTGCTACATCCTTACAAAGATTAGATTCTGGTATCAAATCATGTGACTGTCCTAATTTTCTTCACACAGAGAGATCTCCACTCGAGGGGCAGCGGGTCAGCATCTCCTAGTCTTGGTAAGCAGAATATTTAATTACTGGTGAGGCGCTCAGATTGTCGTGGATCACAGTATGTCTTTAACTGTGACAGAAGCTTTGATGAATGATGGGAGGGTTAAGTTCTAAGAACGGCCAATTAAGGATCCAGCTTTGTGGTGTGTGTTTCTGCGGACCCACTGAGTGTGGAGTGGGCAGCTCGGTCTCCCACGGCTGGGAGATAAAAGTGATGATTAGCTATTAAAAAGAGTCGTGTGGTGCAGCTGTTTCTCTTTTCATCTTTATTTAGACATATTTAGCTATAAACACAGGAGAACGCTAATTGGCAATAAAAACTGATGCTTCTGTTTGTCATTTTTAATTTATGATCACCCGTTAATCCATCCTGCACTGCTTGGCAATTAAAAAAAAAGCAAAACATTAACCGTTACATCAGCTCATCTGTTCTCAGAGATCTCAGCCGCTGCTGCTTATTGCACCGTCAGCAAGTGTGAATGCATGTGATTGAACCCGCAGGAGACATGAGGGGCTGCAGCAGCGACAAGCTTTAGTTAATCTCCTGTAGCAGTTGTTATTCCCCTCTGAACAGCTGGAGTCCTGTCAGCCACACCTGATTTCTCCACATGTCCCGCTCGGGCCAATCACTGGCTTGTGCAGGGGGTCGGGAACACGATGCGCAGAGAATTGATGAGAACCGCAGAAACAGAACTTCCTAGAAACGTAAAAAGGACGCACATCTTTCCAGAAGTTACTGCAGGAACCGGGACACTGGGGAGTCTGGGCTGGTTTATATAAGACCGGCTTTTTGATCCAAACTCCTGATTATCTTTGTTTATGTCCCTTACTAAGACGTCAACCTGGAATTGAAATTTAAGAGTCGTTTGTAATGGATCTTACGGTTGCCAAAGAAGCAGGAAAAACAGTGAGGGCCTCTAAAGGTGCCTCCAAAACCGCCAGGGCGTCTTACCCGTCTTTCTCCGCCTCGTCGTGGGGTCTTTCTGGACGTGTAGGCGTGCGGGTTCTGATGCACCGCGACATGATCACCTGCCGGTTCTACCGATCCCTGCCTCGATCTTGGCTGAAAAAATACTGGGGCCAACTCGGGAAGGATTCGAACAAGTCGCCGTCTTTGACACTTCGCTGGTCATCTTCTCCTTTCTCACTGTCCTCTCCTCGTTTGTCCCCATGTCCCTCCTCCATCCAGTCTCACTTTCTCCGATCACCTGTGTCTCGTCTCTCTTTCCCAGCGCTGAAAGACCGGGACAGGGAGAAAGATCAGGCAGGCAGAGATTCGGCTCAGGCTGCGGATGGCCACCGAGGGTTTCCCGGCGTCCCAGGCATGACCGTTAGCTCGTTTGGAGCCAGCACTCAGCCTTCACTCAGCCTCAGCAGCAGCTTCGCCGCAGCCCCCGCCTGCAGCGTCGGCCCCAGCCTCCGTCACCACAGCAGCTCCGGGTGGGTACCATGACAACAATAATTTCTCTAGGTGATGTAAAGATTTTTTTTCATGAAATGAAAAGTTTGTGTGTGAAAGATTCTTCATTCAGTAGAGATGCAGGAATTGCAAACTAAATTTTCTGTAAAATTATTGCAATTTCAAATGTTTTGAAGATCTGCTTCATCTAAATGGAGAAGATTTTAAAATTCTTGTGATTCCAGTGCCTTCATGATATTTAGATGCAAGCTACTTTCTAAAATAGAAAAAAAATCTTAAGTCCATACAAGCATCTGTCTTAATGCAATGTGTGTTGCATTAAGTCAGAAATATCTCTGCTTTGGCTTCCCACACACATACAGATTTTTTGGATGGTTTTAATGACTTTTTAAATGAATATCAACACTGAACATTTAGAAACATCTGCTAATATGATATAATTTGCTGAAATCACAAAGATCTCCTAAAAAGGTTTGTTTGATAATACTCCAAGAATAAAAACCTGTGGTGATGCGTTGCAGAGAAACCCTCCTATGATATGACAACTGCAGCTAATAATTATCTCAGTAATTAAATATTCCTGACGGTTAATGCCATAAAAAAGGCACATTCTTCAGATTTTTTGTTTAACCTCTTAAGCCTTAAGAAATTCATTAACATACAAATAAAGAAATAATTTAATTACTCTTTTCACTAAGAAAATAATCATGTTGTTAATGTAGCATTCCTTTAGCGTATTCTTGATCATTTATAGCAAAGGATGCATCTGCAGCTTAATAAAATACTTCCAATATCAGCATGTGAAAAGCTGAGTCTCGGGCTTAACATCAATGCAGTGTAGGACTGATCTGTTGTTTATCTTTTGGTCTAAAAGTTTCATAATTGGGAATTTTTTGGGTTTAATTACTGCCCTGTGTTGTTCTTTCAGAAGATGTTGTTCTTTTTGGGTCTATTCTTGAGCTAACAATTAATTGATTACTAAAATTGATAATTATTTTAACAATCAGTTAATCCGGTTAATCATTTCCGCCCTGGTACATTGTATTGTTTTAAAAATGAAACATAAGGTTTATGCTTTTGGATTGTTCTGTTGCTGATTTTTGGTCGAATAGATTATTTACTCCTTCTTAAAATAATCATATATGCTGTTTCATGCTCTTGTAGATTGACTTGATATTGATTTATAAACTTCTAACCTTGGGAAACATTACATAAATGGCAGGAGACATTTTGTTGCATCGAAGCTGTAAATTTGGCTGTTTTCTCTCAGATCCCTCCCCGGGGACATGGATGAGATAGACTCTCTGCGCTCTAAACGCTGCAACGACGACGCCGTTTCTCTCGCACCTTCCATCGCCGAGCCCATCATCGTAGAAGGTGAGCAGACGTTTCCAAAGCGGAGCTGAAGTTTAAATTCATCCGCTCCTCACTTTAGCTTCATTTACTTTGAACCAAATCATCAGGGCTGCGTTGCGGCTTTTACTGACCAGACTGCCCTTTCCAGACTGTGAAATCTTTGCAACTGTTTGTCTTCAGGGAGTTTTCATGAAGAGAGCGTGTGGAGGATGTTTGGCTGAGTCATGACTTTAGCCTCATTAAACTGAACTGTGTGGGAGACATCAGACTAACTGGAGACTGGAGCTCCATGTTTGTTCCAGCGTTCAGTTTTATTGGATTTACTCTTAACACTGAAGAGCTGGATGCTCATCAGCCGCCTTTTTCCCCCCAAATTGAGTGCGTTCCTGAAGATTTATCAGTTTGTAAGGCAGATTCACCGTCTGGTTCCTATGTTGCTCATGCAATAATGTTGGAAAGACTGTAAAAATCCACATTCTGTGAGGAGTAACTGGGTCACATTAGTCATTTAAAATAATACAAATAAATTCTTCCATTTATCCTTTGCTTTACCTTGTTGAAGAACACAATCCATAACACGTTGCATCATTTCGGCCCTTTCTCTTCAGAAGCTCACTATGCAGCAGTGCGGGCCGACCTGGAGTCTGATGCTCAGGACTTGGAGGCCGACTCCTGGAGCCTCGCAGTCGATCAGCATTATCTGAAGAAACATTCAAAAGATGTGGCGAAGAGGCAGGATGTTATTTATGGTAGGTGTGGGCTCGCTTCGAACTTTAATACTGGTAAATGCTTGGCCATTAGTAAAAGCATGAGTCTTATACATGGCCGACTGAGAGGAGCTTTTCTTATAAAAGCAGCACACTGAGTTAACAAAAACCAGATATTTGTTTGTCTTTTCCCCCCCCTTGTCAAAATCTGACTCCTATAATCCGCGATTGTCTTCAGGTAATAACGTAATGATTGATTAAATTTGACTTAATTAAACTGCTCCTGAGAGTCTGAAGTAATTATAAATGAATTTGTCTTGTTCATTGTTTTATTATAAACCTAAAATCACAATTTTGTTAATGGGTTCCATTGTATTGAAATGAACTGATCTTATGTTAAAGGGAGGTTATTATGCAAAATCAAACCTTTCTGAGCTTCATTTCATGCTATAATGTTATTCCCTCATCAAAAACACAACAGATTATTTCCCCATGTATTCCTTCCTAAAACCCGACTTTCTTCAAGAAGTATTGGTTTATATTGGCACCAACTTCAGAAAAATTAACCTGTATGGAAACACAATGCTTCGCAGATCATGCATCATACTAAACAGAACCAATGTGACGTTGTTCTGTAGAGCTAATGCAGACGGAGATGCACCATGTGAGAACGCTCAAGATAATGCTGCATGTGTACATCCGAGAGCTGAAGGAGAACCTGCAGATGGACTCGGGCAGACTGGACTGCCTGTTCCCTCGCCTGGAAAACCTCCTCGACCTTCACACACATTTCCTGTCGTGTCTCAGAGAGCGACGGCGAGAAAACCTCGTCTCGCCCAGCGACAGGAACTACACCATCAATAGAGTGGCAGACATCTTGATCGCTCAGGTATGGACCGGATGCACAGAGACACTCGGCGGTCTGTGAAAACGTTTCTCCACTCCAGTCATCCTGTACTTACTGTAGCATTCTCCCTTCACTGCAGCAGATTTCCTCAAATATGTTTAATCTCATGAGTGAGGCAGGTTCAGCATGTGACACAGTTTTATCGGCTTTCCTCGGAGCTGAAACAATTAATCTTGATTTTTTTATTTTTATTGAAATAATCAACTGATTTAGTAGTAAAATAATCCTTAACTGAAGTTTACAGACTCAGAAAAAGGCAATTTACTGAAAAAACAATATGCATATATATATAATATAGCATTTTAGATGAAAAACCTTGTTTGTCTTTAAATATATAGTCTTTCTCAAGTATCATCGTTTTAGTTATGACAGTTTTAGCTTAATAACAGAATTAATACAATTATGTTAAGCACCTCTTTCTACCTATTTATTAAATGGTTAATTTAAAAAATAACGAGCATATCCACCCTACTGCACTACTGAAGCAGAAAAAGATTATTTCAGTATTTATTTCGTATTCTTGTAGCAGCAGATGCATCATTGCTATGCAATTACATTTTAGGCAGTAAAATGTTTTATTATTTAGAAAAAGGGATTAAATTTATTTGCATTTTTCAACATTTTTGTATAATATAAGCTCAATTGGTTGAAATGAAAAATCTAAAGAATGTGCCATTTTTTTTAATCTAATTGTTAGAATAATCGATTATTAACATAATAGTTAGCTGCAGCCCTAGTTTTGTTTAGGTGTGCATTATTGCGCTGCTGCTGCTGACAATGAGTCTGTTTGTTCTCCAGTTCTCAGGTGAAATAGGAGAGAGGATGAAGAACTGCTACGGAGATTTCTGCAGCCATCACACTGAAGCGGTCGGCTTGTACAAAGAGATGCTGCAAAACAACAGAAGGTTTCAGAACCTCATAAGGGTAAGTTATGATATCGTAGCATTTGCTTTTAGATTCATTTCACTTTTGATTACTTGTGTAGGATGGTGAAAGGTTAATGTTTCTGTGTTTTGTTTGTTTTTACAGAAAATCAGCAACTTATCCATTGTACGGAGGCAAGGAGTGACGGAGTGTATTTTGCTGGTAACGCAGAGGATTACCAAGTACCCGGTCCTGGTGGAGCGCATCCTTCACAACACTGAAGGTTCAGCTGCAACACGAATACTAATTACCATCCTAGTGAACCTTAACTAAACAATAGTGGTTGTTTACATGTAAAATTCTCTGTCTTTCTGTCTCTAGCGAACACAGAGGAGCACCAAGATCTGACTCGGGCTCAGAGTCTGATCAAAGACACCATCAAAGAGGTGGACACCCTGGTTAACCTGCATGAGAAGGAGTCTCGGCTCCGAGATATTCACAGCAAGATGGAGCCGAAGACGCAGGGAAAGATCAAGGATGGCCGGGTGTTTCGTAGGGAGGACCTGGGTCAGGGCAGGAGGCGGCTGCTGCATGAGGGAACCGTCAGCTGGAAAGCTGCCTCTGGCAGACTCAAAGGTAACATTCACCTCTACGAAATGATCATTGCAGATGGAAAATGAGCAATGCATTACTTGCTCATGATGATGTTCTTGCTTTCTTTACTTTCAGATATCCTGGCTGTACTGCTGTCAGATGTGCTGCTTTTACTTCAAGAGAAGGATCAGAGATATGTCTTTGCTACAGTAGTGAGTGATTTTTTTTTTTTATCATTTCTCAGTTATAGTTCCAGAGAAAATTTTGACAAACCCAATATGAGTATAAACGTGATGCTCTCATAGACTTTTAATAATTTCAAACCAATTTTTTGTGGATTTTGACCTGTTAATACCTGGTCAAAATTTTGCTTGTAAAATTTATTTTTCTGTTTTCTTCATATGCCTTTTTTTCCCCCTCTTTGTCTTAAATCCTTGCAGGATAACAAGCCTTCAGTGATTTCTCTCCAAAAGCTGATAGTCAGGGAGGTGGCCCATGAGGAGAAGGCCATGTTTCTCATCTGCGCCTCCTCAAACGAGCCAGAGATGTACGAGATCCACGCCGCCTCCAAAGAGGAGCGAAACTCTTGGATAACATACATACGGCAAGCAGTCGAGAGGTAACTGGAGTTATACAGGCGACTTACAAACACAGTTGTGGTAAAAAAAAAAATTATCTGAAATTTTATTGAGCAGTCTTTGTGTCCCTTGCTCGGTTAGCTGCCCTGACTCAGAGGAGAGGCTGTTCAGTGAGGAAGAGGAGGCTCAAGCTGCAAGGCTTCGAGAATTTCAAGGTAACTTCTGATCACAAATTACATTTATGTCCACTAGGAGGTGCTGATGTGCCACATTGAAACAATTGACGGTTTAGTTTATTGATGGAGAATCTTAGCAGTTTATACTTGCATGCATTTTGCTGAAAAGACTTTACATTTTGATGCCGCTTTTCAATAAAAAAAAAAATATTTTTTGAAGGTCATGCAGTGGGAATAAGTTCCAGTAAAAATGGAAATATTAGACAAAACATTTAAAATCTAAATATTCTCATGTGAAAGTGGATAGAATTATCTGAATTCACCTCCAACATTAATATTTTCACAAGCAGCTCTACAAATGCTCATATTTTTCTCTTTTGAATAAGTTGCAGAGCATTTTTTTTGCCTGATGACTCTAATTCTGTGTCACGTTTTGGCCTTTAGAGCGCCTGAGCCAGAAGGACGCGGTGATCGCTCAGGCTCTCACCGAAAAACTGCAGCTGTTTGCAGAGATGGCGGAGTCCGTGGCCGGTCTGGAGGACACGGCTTCTCGCTCAAGGCTGCTGCTCCGGGGCGACGCCTCGGACCACCAGCAGGGGGAGGTGCTGCTCAAAGGAGCCATCACTGAAGGTAGGATGATGCTGCACATGGTGGATAACGATCAGAAAAACTTTCTCTTGTGAAGCACTATTTTGTTCACACTTGCTTTTACGTTTATGTCATCGCATATCTCAGGTTCTTTATTTTCTTATTTACTGTTAAACTTTAGTGGAGAACCTGCAGAACTTGTTGCAGGCTGGCGTGAGGGAAGAGGCTCAGGAAACACGGGCGGAGGACGGGAGCGGTTCTGGGGTTCTGCCCAGGAGAGCGGGGACATTCGGAGGCTATGACAGCAGTCCCGTCATCCTCTCTAAGAGTGAGTCCAAGACTGCCTTCACTCTAATCAAATTTTATTTCTAAAAGAAATCACTTGCAATGTATATACACACGCAGAATCTGTGTAGCTATCAGATAAATGTTTCCATCGCCGCGTATCGTCATGTGCTTGTGTCTGTGCCAGACGGCAGCTTCTCTGGGAACAGAGACAGGAGCCAAAGAGCCAGCTCCGACCCTCAGCTCAAAGGCCTCTGTGGAAGCCACACCCTGGAACAGACGGTAGGGGCGAAACAAGTTCACACACACAAGGTGTTTTGAGATGCATCAGTCTTATTTCCAATAAGAAATGCAAACCAAATCATCTGGAAAGTTTTCTTTTTCTTGTATTTTCTGGAATATTGTATATTGCAAGTCTCTCTGTGTTTTTTTATGAATAGATAAAATCTTGATCAACATCATCCTGGGAACATTCGGTTAATCCTGGTCCTTGAGAACTATCAGCCAGCCTAAATATAGCCACGTGTTGGTGACTGGAGCTCTGTTTGTGGAACAAAAGCCAAACCAACAGAGATGGAAATAATCCAGACAAATATTTGATCTGAACTCCACTCCACTAAATAGTGTTGCCTTTTTAGTTACGATTTAACCTGAACATCAACACTGCTACAATCATTATTAGGAGCGCTGAAGGGGATCATCTCTCTTACACAACTTCAAGCTCAAATCTAAGATTTTTATCATAAATAAAGAATCGTAGGTGTTGTTCCTCCTTCCATAATTCAGCAGGAGTTCAGGTCATTGCCCGTCTAACTCGTATGAACCTGAATGAATGATTTAAACCACAGAATGTAAACACTACTTCTGCTTTCATATTTAATTCCACTGCATTCAAGCGCCGACACAACAGATGGTTATGGCTGGAACTCGTGAACCCATTATTACGACCAAATTAAACGGTTTAAATCATAACATGAAGAACGCCTTATTAGATTTTTTTGCAATGAGTCTTTTTTGCAATGAGTCTTTTTGGTTTTTTAGAAAATAAAAAAATGCTTTTCACAGCATCTGGCCTTTTTTTTTTTTTTTTAATGTCCTTTTCTACCATCACTGACTTGTGATCTCTTTGTGCTTCACTTCGTGTGTCAGGTGGATCAGAGCTGCTCCTCTCCTCCGAGATGGAACCGGATCTGGTCCGACTCTTTCCCCGAAGCTGAGGTGACCTTTTTGTAAATCTGAACTGCTGGAGTTTTATTTTTCTTATTTCTTATTTGAACAATGTCTTCATATGATAAAATAATTTATAAAACCAGAAAATTGTGAGAGCATTTTGGTGAAATTAGTTTTGTTTTATAACTTTCTTTTTGTATGTGTGTGTGTGTGTGTGTTTGTTTGTTTTATCCATTTTAGTTCTTTGACAAAGTGTTGATGCTCTCCCAGAGACTTTATAGCCTGCAGGTAATATTCTCTCTACACACTCTGACTCTCAAATTTGTCCAACTCTTAATAAAAAATATAGTTCAGTTGAAATCAGATATTTATATACCCTGTAAAAAGACACAGCCTTTGTTTTCCTGCTGCGTCCGGCTAATATTTTCCTGTATCAGCTCCATTATGATTACCAAAACGATTTCCATTGACTAAATGCTAGAATAGATTTTCTGCTTTAAATTTAGACATATAACTTTGTATCTTTTTAAGCAATTTTGGAAATAATGACATTATATCCCTTTAAGCCTCAGTTTGGTTATTTTGAAGCAAATCTACGGATGTATGTTGGAGTAATACCTCAAACACTTAAAGGAGGGACAAACCATTTCTCCAGTAGTAACATAAAAAGACGGATCTTAATTTTTACATGCATCTTAAAGCCATTTCTTCAAAATATGAAGAAAATATTTTACATTGTATACTTTTGTAAACTTTTAAAAATAAATCTTTAATTTGTGTTGCATTTAGCAAAAACAAACAATTTTGTATTATTGCATTTTAGACAAAATCGTTCATGTGTTTGCATTTTCTTATGCATTTCTAATATTATTTAATATAAGCTTAAGAGATTAAATGAAAAATCAAATGGATCAAACAATCTGTTGCATTACCGTCAACACTGCATTTTGATGACCTTGGTAGCTGTGCACTGCTGGTGATGCTTTTTAATTACCATTTGATTCCTGTAGACATAAATTCTGCATTCTTAGAGGGAAATATTCACCTTTTCTATTAATCTTGCACCTCCCTGTCGTCCTCAGGCCATCGTATCGCAGCAGGACAGTCAGATTGAGCTGCAGAAGGCCTTGCTAACAGAGCGGGTGTCCCTGCCTGGGCGCAACAAAGGAAACGGGCTCCTGGAGCAGGAGAAACAGCGGACTTTAGCCCTGCAGAGAGAGGAGCTGGCCTACCTGAACAAGCTTCAGTCTCAGCACAGGCAGGAGCAGCAGCGCTGGGAGAAAGAACGGGAGCGGCACCGGCAGCAAGTGGAGGCGACCGAGGCCCGGCTCCGACAGAGAGAGGAGGAGTGCAGAAAACTAGAGGTACAAGTTCAACACGCTGCCTTAAAGATACTGAGCAGATTTAAATGGGATTTAACGCATGATGAGGGATGAGGGTTGGCTGTAAAGAGCGTTATACAATGTGTGTTTTTGTCAAATACAGGAGCAACTGGCTAAGGAGCAGGAGGAATTGGACAGGCAGAGAGAGACGTATCAGAAGGACTTGGAGAGACTGCGGGAGTCCACTAGAGCTGTGGAAAAGGAAAAGGAGCGACTGGAGTCCCAGAAGAAGATGAAGAGGAAAACAATTGAGGTGAGAAGCCTGTAATGGTAACTCTAATATCATGTAGACGATATCAACATGTCAGAAAGGATGTAAATACTCATATTGAAAAAATAGACAATTTAACAAGCACTCATACTCTTAGAGCACAAAGTGAATTGGGTTGTTTTAAATGATGCAGAAAGAAAGTTGTTAGAAGAAATGTTGGCCCTTTACTTTGAAGGAGTTGGCTTACTTCATGTATCAAAATCCAGCTGTAGGTGGTCATTAATTATTCGGAGCAGATTCAGCTTCTCACTGTGGGAGAGAGAGAATAAGAGACAGCAGTCGCTGAAGGAAAGAGGTTTTAATAATTTAAGCAAAAAAGCCACAAAGTCAGAAGTTTTCAACTATTTCTAGCATCCTACATTATCAATTAGCAAAGTTAGTGTTTCTAATTGTACTTATTATTTCCTACAGAATATCAGGTAAAAGGCTCTGAAGGATTAAGCGCATCATCTTTTTGTCTCCATTCACTTTCACATTTATAAATTTCACTTTATAAATCTGGATAAGTGCAAATAATTGACTATGTAATTAAAAAATGTTCAGGACTCATGAATGCAGATGCATTTTAGGGGCCCCATGAAGTTATAAAAAAATGTTTGCTTATTTTTGTGTTATCAGTTTTTTCACCACGTGTTTGTAATCATGTGGTTAAATAAGACTTTAAAATGTACCTCTCTCTAATTACAAAGACATGTAACATGTAATTAGAAGAACAGTGTACCAGATTAATTCAGAAAGTAAACGATCCAAAGATGATCATTTGCTAAAATATAAATGAAAAATTTGATAACGAAGCAGTATTGCTGATAATGATCGGGGTGACTTTCTATTTTGTTTTTATTTTTTATTTTTTTATCAACAATTGATATTCGTCTTGTAGAGTTTCAAGACAGCCTTCAGTCCAACACTTGGATTTAGAAAGCTGCCATAACAGACTTGCAACACTTCACCTAAATCATTCAAAGCATTATTATTTCTAAAGTGCTGTTAGTACTAAATGTTTTTGGTAAACAGTATTTTCTTTCTTCTGAGGTTCTTTGCTGAGCCGGTGGGCTAACGCTAGCTTTCCCTCTCGTCGATTCTGACATGACTTGTTGATGGTTCTGCTTATAATATGTTTTCCTTTTAACTCCTGTTATTTACATGCAAACAAAACCTACAGGAACAATTGTTGTTCTGTTTCATAAAATTAGCACTTTGCTTTGGACGTCACAATTCTTTATGTGTGGTGCTGTAGCAGCGTACCGGGCTGGGCTCAGGTCTCTGCTGGTGGTCTGAAGCAGAGCTGAACCCCCCCCTGAGTGAGTTACATCAGAGATGGATGGCAGCGTCTCAGGGACGCTTCTGCCCCCTGCAGGTCAGTTGCAGAAATAAATAGTATAATCTTCCTTCGCTTGTGGGTTGATGAAATTCATCTCCCTCTTCTGTTATCACCAGAAATTTTGAGAATGTTGATCCGTTTTTCTTAAACGGAAGAGTCAGGAAGTGTTTTTCAACACTTCAGCCAGCAGTGAAGTCCAGAGTGGGGACATTTTCCCATCTTCTCTTCACTCCTCTTGAACAGTTTTGGCCAAAATGGTGTCTGCTTACATCGGCATCAATATCAATGCATCGATTTCATTTTCCTTAAGGTGTGGTTTAGATGGGGAAAATGTAGAGAGTAGTCTTTCTTTACATCCCTCTGCCTTCTTTCCCCCTGATGGTTTCTTCTAAGCATCTGCTCTTCTGACAGAACAATGTGGGTCGTTGTTTGTCCGTTTCATGGGAGAGCAGTTTTCAGGATGATCCACTGTAATTTCACGCCTGCTGCTCACAGCTCTGTCAAGAAGTCATAGTAAATTTGCCCAATGAAAACTTTGAGTGTTCAGCTCAGATTCTTGTATCACTTAGTCATCGCTCAGTTCATTTGTTCTCAGCTTCTAGTTGCGTTTTATCTCTTCATCAAACGCAGAAACGGTCCAGACCAAAACAAAGAGAGCAGTGACATCAGAGGCGGCGTCACATCCCGACTCCCACGTGTTTCTGTCATCAAGAGTCATTTGACAATCTGTTTACTCAAAATAATTCTTACACATAAGACAAAACAGCAAAGGGAGTTGGCAGTGACCAGTCATAACCAAGTTGTGTACCAAGAAGGCTTGGTGCCATAAATTCAACCCAAAAGACAAGACGAGCAGAGAAAGTGTTATTTTTCTTTCTCTGTGTTAATGAGAAAGAAAAATAACACTTTCTTTTTTAGAAATATCAGTTTCACAAATTGAAAAATTGTATGTTAAAGAATCTCAAATCATCATAGAACAATTCGATCAGGACTTGTATGAAGGTAAAAAATGACCACTTTCCTATTCACCACACTTTTATAGTTTGAAAGTTATGTACGCATAGGACCCTCCGCCCAAATGAGTCCCCATGAGCCGTCTGAGTTTAAACATTTTATTTGTATAAACTCTTTTATCAGCGATTCTGATAAAAGCCTTTTCTTTTGGTGTTGACTGCAGTTTTAGGCTCATTTTAGCATTCAGCATTGTTTTGGTTTTTTTATCTGCCACGTTGTATAATGGTTGTTGTGTTTGTTTGTTTTTTTTTTTTCAAATCTTTTTAGTTCAGGACTATTTATTTACGTAGTGCTAATTCACAACAAGTGTAATCTGAAGGCATTTTTATTGTCAGAAATATATCGGTGAGAACTACGAACCTTAACTAGAGTGGCATCTGTTTGTATTTCTCCGAAACTATCTGAAAAGGTTGCAACTTTGATTTAAATAAAACGTTTCTGAAATTTGATGAACTACATATCTCATCAGATTTTTATGCTTTTATCTGGCTTTTGCTAAAGCAGCAGCTCTAAATGTGCTTTCTAAAATGCATTGATACCTAAACTGTAACCCCCCCAACGTCCTGCACGTAACATTTACTTTCGTACCGTCGTGTGTTTTGTTGCACATGTCTCGGATGTGGTTCTGTACTTTTTGCTGTGCTCTGGGACATTTCTTGGCTGTGCTTCTGGGAGATTTGGACGTGGCTTTTCCTCCTCCTGCTTCAAACGACATCAAACCAGCTTTTCATTAGCTGGAACCACAGGATCTCTTCCAGGCTCTTCGCCAATCTGATATCATTTGACATTTAATATCCCCCACCCAAAATTAAGTCTCATCAGCAAACCTAGAGCTATAATTAGACCTTGTTTAAAAAAAAAAAAAAAGGGGGAAGGATTTCTTTTCCACACGCGTTACTCAACATGTTTGAGAAATAACTCTGCTAGTTGTTGCTCGTCAGTTTTTCTAAAGAATTTCACCTTCAGCCTATATCTCGTTTGATCTCGATTAGGTTCTTTACACGTCTAATTATAGAGGAATTATGTGAATGTAAAGTAATAAAATTATACATTATTAAGATTTATTGAACTTTTCAATGTCTAGAGAAATGATATTGACGTAAACTTACTAAAGGAAGAAACTAGGCTGATTACTAATAGACCAAACAATTTGTCAAGTATAACGCTCACATTTAAGATGCCTTTAGACAAAACTGCTGAAATTGTGGGAGCACAAAAATCTGCCAAAGCGTCTCATAAGATGTTGACTCACATTTGTGCCCTGAACAAAGGTAAACGATCCCCCTCCATCTGTAACCTCCGTCTGCAGACGTAGTTACAATTCAGTGCCCTGAGTCGGTGCTTATGGCCGCCCTCGCCTTGTAAACAAACACAGATGCCTGTGAGTCACTTTCTCTTGACGAACAAGGAGAAAGCACACGGCTTTATGAAGCTGTCTGTGTGCACATCCCATCTGTTAGCTGTGCTTTTTGTTTATAGTATAATTCATTCTTTCAACAAATAAGAGCCATGCCTAAGGATTCATATCGTATGTTTTATATAGTGCTACGGTACAGAAACAAACTTCATTATGTTGAGAATTTAGATTAGACAAAGTATAATATTTACAGATGTTTTATTTTATTCAGCCTTTATTTTACCAGACGGGACAGATTTTCATCTGGGAGCTGGCAAAAGGCAGAAGCTTATGAGGAAAACGGTAATATGAGCCGACATTTAAACAGCAACAGATAAAACGCTATAAAGCTCCAATAACTATTATAGTCGTTAAAGAATAGTGCATAATTGTGAAGTAGATGGAAAATGCTGTTCATTCTTTTTTTTTTTTACAAATCAAAGTCGAAAAAGTGTGTTTTACATTTGTTTTCAACCCTAACAGAGTTATTACATGCAGATCCCTCTGTCACTGCTATTACAGCTGCAAGTATTTGAGGTTTTTACCATTTTTTTTTTTTTTACCATTCCACAGACTTAATTATTTGCTTATTTTTGTTTGCAAAATTGGTCAACCTCAGTCATTGTTGCTCTGTTGCAGGGTTCAAATGTTTGGTAATTTTGTTTTTGTTGGATCGGGGGAAAAAAAGATTTATTTTTTTTTCTCGTTTCCTCTGGAAAAAAACTTTTTAGCCAGAGTTTCAAACTCTTATGTGCGCACACTCTACGTCTTACAATCAAGTTTGGGTAAGATTTAGGTCTGGAGCTTGTGTGGAAGTAGATCCAAGATTGTTTCAGGTGTTAAGTTTCCACAAGAAAATATATTGTGCATTGTCGGTATGGATGTGCTTGATTTATGAGAATCCATGAAGCCTTCAGGATGAGGCGCTGTGTAATTAGCCAGTCCAAACCTGCCATCATCAGGCGTTCAGTCCCGTTCACGAGCTGTCAGTCAGAACTCCTTGTGCCATGTGGCCTCTTACATGAATATCCGTTTGTCATTAAAGCTGTTTGCCTTGTTCTAGGAACAGTCAAACATCTGTGTGTCATGATGAGTGAGTGCTGAAAGAAGGGAAAATGATGGAGGGAAAAGAGGAGGGCAGCGTCAGGGAAGGGATGAAGGATACTTTTCCCACACAAAGGCTTCTGTTTTTCTCGAGTTATTCCAGTTACAGCTGGAGGAAGCATAGTGTTTAAGATCATCAGTCATGTTCCAGGTGGAGGCCGCACCGAGCAGAGCAGGTGGAGAGATTCCCCATTTAAACCTAAGCTAGTGCTTCCCTGATCATGGCGACGCGCCCCCAGCAGAATCCCCATCCCTAGAAAGCTAAATCAACTCTGTAGAGACAGATCACATTCAGAAGTCCTTTTTATAACAATAATTTCATAATACTTGCTGCATTCCTGTTGGTTGTGTGGTAGGCTCCACTTCTCCTTTTCAAAGATGTATATAATTGCTCATCTGTTTACAGCCATTGTCAGTTGCGTGGCCAGCAGCAGCTTATTTAGATTTAAAGTGAAAAGACGCCCTAAAACGACTCATTCAAGTAAATTCTGACAGCTGTGTGCTACAGAACACAAATGCTGGTGAGAACAGTCTTGCCACGGAGAGCTTTAAAACCCTTGGGTGGATGCTGGTTTGCTGGGTCTTCAAGCTACTTGGCTTAGACCTCCTTCCCCTTGACACACCTTGCAAGGCACCATCATAAGACATGTTTATTTTTTTTTAGCTTTTGATGCCTTTGCCTAAAGTAAAATAAACATCCTGGGGCAGCGTTGGAAAACCGCAGTGTTTTTGCAAGGAATGAGCTGTTTGATTGCTCTCTTAATTCTCTCTAATGGCACCTATTGGAGGCTTTTTATGGTTCTTGTAACTTAAGATGCTGGATTAGTAACACAAACACTGGCAGAGGCTCTCGGATGCTGAAATCTTCCTGTTTGACTTGATCTTCACATCGTCTTTAGTTCATTCTTGTAATTTTGCAAACAATGCAGGCTGTGTGTTTCGTCCTCTAATGTCACGAGAGCTGTTTCTGTTGCCCTGCTCGTCCTGTCTGTTTTGTCAGACACGCCTTTATGTGCACAGGAACCATTAGTGGTTTTATGTTTCTCATTTCATGTGCTTGTGTGTGTGTGTGTGTGTTTCTGCGGGGGCACACGTTCATGGTCTTTGTGCGTTTTTACTTTAGAGCCTTTGTTAAACTGACTCCTCTGCAGAACGCAGGCGTTCAATGTGTTTCTCATTTCCTCCTTGGCTTATAAATACGGAGAAGTAAACAGATCTCTGTGATGGCGCTGCTTCATGCTGCTGATTTATAGCCTGTGTCTTCTGCAGACTGAAGAGGCTGTTTTCTTGTGTTTCAGAGTGTTTACAAAACACATACACACACACACAGCAGGATGTTTCTCATCAGCTGAATCAGACCACGGATGTAAATAATTTCAGTGCAGAGATCAGTAACCCATCCTTTGAACTGAAGGATGCTGATTCTTAACCCCGTTCAAGCGACTGACCTACTGTCTCCTCTTTCGCTCTAAGGTGGCTCCGATGTCCGGCAGTCTGAATGGGGATCTCATCTCGTCCTCCGGTCTCAGTGGCTCCACCTGCGTCTCCGAGTCGCCCCACTCCCAGAAGCCCGTCGTGCGGGGAAGCCTCTCCGTGGCGCAGGCCGACTACCCCGAGCGGCCCGATGTCCTGCTCCGGCGGGAGACCGGCTCCTCGACGCTTCCTCTCCCGCTGAAGACGGAGGTGCCGCTGCACCTCTTCAGCACCACCAACCAGCAGCACAAACCGGTCGGGGTGCAGCAGCAGATCCCCACCAAACTGGCAGCGATCAACAGCGGCAAAGGGAAAGGAAGCAAGAGTGGGAAAGCGTCGCATCGCACCGACAGCTCTGGTAAGCAACCAGTGATTTCCATTTACCAGTACAGTACTTCTTCCTTTTTATTATTAGGCCTGTCACAATAACAGATTTTGTTGTTTTCAGACCATTTTCAAGTCATATACTTAAAGCATACACTTAAATTTCTAACAAACATATCACAATAAATCAACAAGACACTTGAAACGACAAATAAAAATGAATACTGAAAATTGTCCTTAAAAAAGGGCTAGTTGAGACCGATGCACCAGACTAAAGACTCTTTTATGTTTTGTTTTTTTTTAAATTTTTTTATTTTATTGATCATGCGGTTTATTTGGAAACAAACCCCAGTGTTTAATGGGACAGCATGTGATACTCCAGCAAAATATATATTTACATAAATCTGAACGGCATGCATTTGCATTCAGCCCTCTTTACTCTGATACCCCCCAAGTTAAATCCAGTGTAGCCGTCTACTTTCAGAACAAGGCACAGGCCGACTACCCCGAGCGGGGTAGTTTGTAAGTGGGAGTCAACATGTGAAATTAGAGCAGCAGGTAACATGTCCTCCCAGCAGCGTTGTTGAGCGTTCAGAAGCCGACGCCAGCAGTGACACCGCCGCAGCTGTCAGCCTGTGGGAGATGTAGATGTTTATCTCAGAAGGAAACAAGTTTTGAGTTGGTCTTATTGAAATAATTCCAAATTACGTGAGAAAGAATGTTTTTGAGATTCCTCTCTGCATGTCTGCACTTGTACTGAGCCATATTTAGAGCCTTTAAGACATTTCCTCCTCCTCCTTTTTACTTTGATTCCCACAATAATTATAGAACTACAACTTTTGTAAAATGCATCATTAGATTTTTGTTAATTTTTACACATTCCTTACCTTAGACCATTGTTTAATTTTAATTGTTTAATTTTGAGGGTAAAACCAAATGGTTTTACCCTCAAAATTATTAAAAAATTTCCCTGTGGGAAGCTTCACTGCTCCACACGCCTAACACTGCAATCTGCCAACCCTCTGTCTCTTTTTCTCTCTCCGTTTTGGACATCCTCCTCTTAGCCTCGGTGGACATGAAGCAGATGCTCCCCCTGAAACTGTCTGTTAGAGACGACAACGTCCTGAAGGCCAAACGCTCCATCAGCCCCCATCAGCAGTCCCTCCAGTCTCACTCCCTGCATCACCACTCAGGTATCTGTCCAGATAAACACATCTTCACGGCGCCTCATTTATCGAAAACTGGCAAAGAAATCATCATTTGACATGATACCTATGGATCATGTCAGATGAAACTCTGTGTGAGGTAGATAATTGTGTGTTGAATTTTAAGGTGAAAGAAATCCCATTTTCCATACCACACCCTTGTATGTTTATAGTTTTTTGTGACCGCTTTTCTATAACCTGACTTCCTTTTTTTCCCCCTCCTTCTTTTTACAAAGTTCATGGAGGTGCTTGAAATCCTTGAAAAATGCTTGAACTTCTATTAGATGTAGGTTTGGAAAGTGCTTGATTTCTGTAAAGAAAAGAAAACTAACACGACGTGGTGGTGGTCCTTGAGTGTACTTGATATTCAAACTGCACTCTTGGGTAATAAAGTGCAATCCAACGTATGACTAAAAGCCTAATTTTCCCAAGCGATATTTATAATTAAATTCAGATATTTAAAGATAATAAAAAAACATTTTTTTTCTCTGTCAGAAAGCTTGGTGAGAATATTGTTTTAGATTTTTTGTAACTTTCTCTTATATTTGTAGTTTAACTCATTCCTGCTGTAGAATATAAAATACCATCACAAAGTATTTATTAACAACAGTGAATAGAAACTGTTTTCTTTTGTTCATTTGGACTCCGAAGTGTGGTGCTGGGAAAGTTTCAAAACGTGCCTTGAAAATTCTTGAAAAATGCTTGAATTTTTGTGTGAAAAGTGTACAAACCATTTGTAATGATTTATCACGTTGTTTTATTTTGATTCTATTTGTCTTTTAATTAATGGAAGCGTCACAACAAAATTAAGATGTCATCCAAAGACACAATAAGGGATTGAAACTAACGTTCTCTGCCAATTTTGTGTAATATTATCTTTATGGTTGACTCACCAATAATGATCATTTAATCGTCTCGTGTTAAAAGTACAGAATGACGAATAGATCTGCAAACATTCTCGAGTAAAACTGAGCCGACTGCTAAGCTGCATTTTTCTGCTGTACACGTTTGAACTTTGAAGTTGGTTCTCACGGACACAAACCTGAATGTTCACCTGGGCAAGCGGGACCCCGCCCTGTGGCATTCCTCTGAAAAGCTCACCCTCATGCCGGCCTCGCCCTGTGTAAACACCAATCAGTTTCTCATCCTTCCTTTTGATAAATGGCCAGCTCTTCTGTTCACACACACACACACACACACGTTTTAATCCTCCTCTCTCACAATCACTTTGAATAAAAATCATTGGGAGGATCTCATGTGATTCACTTCAGTAAGGGCTAAGTGGGCCACACAGGGTTTTCTGAAGGGTTTAAAATGACCTCAGCAATTACAAATGGTATTTCATTAATCTTGCTATTGAAAATAAAGCTAACACTTTGGGCACTCCATCAGAAATGTAAATATCACAGCAGCGTCTGTAGTTTCAGCGAAAGTGAGGATGGAACATAAAATAGTGTGGATTTTAATTTTTTTTTTATTTGTCCCTCACCAGATTCTTTTTGAATTCACAGCATATAAACCTTTTAGAAATGTCATTGCACATTACCTGTGCAAAGACTGAAGTTGCTTCGCTAAACTAAGCAAATTTAAAGAAGTTTTAGTAAAAAAAAAAAAAATCCCTTGGTGTTTCGCCTTTGGCGTTGGCTGTCACCATCTACAAAACTGGGAGTTTCCTGTGTTTCCATTTACTCAACTTACTAAACTTATTTTTTTACCTCTTTTGATATTTTTTTTTATTCTAATATTGTAAATCAATAAGAAATGTATATTTGCAGTGTGTCCTTTAGGAATCAAATAAAAAACTAAATACATTGCTACAAATTTACACACATTACTGAATAAAATATGTAAACCACCAAAATATATTATTTTTTGGCACTACCAGAACTCCATACAATATCTGTTTGATGTGGGTTCCTAGCCACTGATGTTTATACTGCAGCTCTTGGTAATAAACTCAGAAGCTTCCTGCTCAACTCAAATGGGTTTTATCACCTTCTAGTCAAGACTCTGACGTTTCCATGGATACCAAATATGTCTATGTTTAACTGAGGGGAAAATAGTCCAAATCTGCCCCTGGTACCGGTTCTGACCAGCTCGGAATATTGCAAGCATACTGCTGTTTATGATTTCTGGATTAACCCTTTCTTTTCTGCTGGTGTTTTCAGATCAGCTGAGTCCAGAGCAGACTGGATTAGACACGCAGCCCACCTCCTCCATCGGCTCCAACCAGAAGCCCCCCATGCAGGGCGTGCAGCCCCATCCTCCCCCCTCCGTTCACCACCTCCACTCCCAGAGCGCCGACTCCCTCCCGTTCCAGCCCCACCTGCAGCCGCACAGCCTCAGCCAAATCGCACAGGCCAACGCCCCGCTGAACGTTCACGGCCTCAGCGCGACGCCGCCCTACAGCCTCCCTGCTGAGGACCTCAACAAGGAGGACGTCATATTTTTTTAAAGCTCCAGCTGCCCCAGGACCGAGCACTGATCCCCCCAGTCTGACCACAACTTATTGCCGAGGCTCGCGTGGAGAAATTTCCCCCGGCTTTTTATTCGATAGCGTTTGCTAATTCACATTTTAATCCAAGCTGCCTCCAATATTTAATTTAATTCTTAGGTATAAATACTTACAAGTATGGGGTGCAAAGGTGTTCTCAAACAAAAGAGAACACCTCTTTTGTTCTCTTTTGCGTTGATTTATTGTTATTTTAATTAAGTTTTATTAATCCAAAGACACAGAACACATTTCCGAACAGGATCTGACTGAAAGGACAACGGCGAAAGATCATTTTTTTTTTTTTTTTTTTTTATCTAGAAGAAGTTCAGCTTGTGAGAAGCAAAACGTTCAGTGAAGGATATTTACCGCTCTCTCCTGCTGGTCCTGGACCATCATGAAGCTTTTCATCAGAAGTGATCAAAACTCTGCTTGAAGTTTCATCTGCACATTGTAAAAACAAAACAAAATGAAAAAAAAAACTCCTTTCCAAAATAATGAAGGAACATTTTATGGGGAATATGTTGAAAAATGTTGATTGTACAACTTTTATGATTGTAAAGCTTAATTGCATTTTTTGGTACTTGTCTTAAATGTGCTTCTTTCAAAAAAAAAAAAAATCGTAACACCACCAGTCTTATTGCTGGTTTAGAAAGTTGACTAACATTTTATTTCAGCAAAGGCAGGGCTTGTTTTTTTTTTTTTTTGGGTAATATGTGTAAAAATATGAAGTGAGACTCAAAGAACACACTTTCCTTAGAAGAGTTGGAGAGTTTTTTTCTTTGTATTCATAACGCTAATCTGCCAATCTTGTTCTGCTTTGGTCAAAATGACGAACCAGAATTGTGCTTATATAAGCGGCGAAATGGCAAAATGTGGTCAAATTTGACATTTCATTTTAGTTTGTTTCACAGAGGTTGACGAAAGTAAAAAAGACGTATTGCAGGTGAAAACTGAATCTGTTTGTTCTGCTGCTCATGCTGAGCTTGCTGTGAGCTCTGTCTGCATGCTGGACTTTAAAAACAAACGATTCATCAGAATCGGAGGATGAGCAATCAGACGGTGCCCTTCATGGTAGAGATGCTGTGATCATGAGTTAGAGGCTGATTTCCAATCTGATTTTTTTTTTTTAAAGCTTGAGGTGCTTGTGTTGTTTAATATCTATTCAGATTTCAAGAGGAATATCAGAAGATGTAGGGTTAGAATATCTTTTTCTGGTCTTTTTGACATAAAGGAAGCAGATTTAACGTTGATGTAAAACAAGATTTTTCTGTTTCAGACAAAATGATCATGGAGTTTACATTCTAAGCAATCTTATCATTCCATATCATAGATTATTAAGCATCTTTAGGTATTTAGATCCTTCCATTAGTTAAAATTTCTGAAAGGCCACCGACGTTAATCCAGCCTGGTTAAAAGCTCAAAAGTATAAAATAAATTTCTGTGAGCCCTATGATTCTTCTACCACAGGCGTGTCTGAACATGTCTTCTCTTGACTAGCTTCTTGCATCTCTGTGCTTCCTCTGATTCATTTTTAATCACCTAAGTGGGACCAAAACTCAAGTTGTCTTCACTCGTCAGCTGCGTTCACACTGAAGTGTTGTCACGACAACCTGGTCGCTTTTTATGCATGAAGTTTTCTGCTGGTTGGAAACTCGGACATCAAACTGATCACTTGGTTAAGTTCAGATCACCAGCCCGCTGCTGGGTGCATCTCTATTCTGGAGTGCGTTTGGAGAACTCGTTTTAAAAGAAGAAATAGCAACGGCTGCCTAAGTTCTAGGAGTTTCTCCTCACTCATTACTCGTGCAAATCGAAACCAGAGCAGTAAAAGGAGACCTAAAGTTTGTATTTTGCAGCTGACTATCAATTTCAAAGTTGATGCACGCAACTGTTTTGAGTTTGTTCCACTGGACTCTGGTTCACGTTTAATATTTCATTTGAAGGATTGTGAATGCTAAAAGATGTACAACTGAAATCTATTTGTCTTGAGAAGAAAATGTGGAGGTTTCCATTTTTTTTATTTTTTTTAACTCTTTGCAGACAGAGACCAAGCTCAGTAGGGTCACCCGGAGCGGCTTATTTTATATCCTGTATATTTTTGTACATACTTTATGTGACCTACAGCATTAGCTGCCCTCCTGTTGCTTAATTTGTTCATTTGTCATGAATCAGGTTGTAAAAATCCAGCGGAAGTCTGTTTCTGTGTACACTTTACACACACCCACACACACACGCCTGTATGTAAGCTCACCTGTGGACGCTCTCAGCCGTCGATAAAACTATAATCAAATGTTGCTGTAATTTAACTGAAATTGAAGGCATTTTTTATTTTTTTATTTTCTCTCCTCACTTGTTTTTGTTGTCCGAACTAAACTCGATGTCCGCTGCCTGCTGGCTCTCTGGTACGACTCATGATTGAGGTTTCACCAAGATTATGCATCAGTTAAAAATATAATTGTCTGCTCTTTTTTTTTTTTTTCTTGTTTTTTAGTGGTTTGAACCAAAGACATTCGGCTGACTCTGTTCCACTCTGTGCACACGCACGGAGGATTGAACACACCGTGCGCGTTCTGTGGTTATCCACAAGGTTTATTTACTTGCCTATAAAAGAAAATTCTTCAGGGAGTGTCCGTAGCAATTGTTTACAGCATGTTGTAGTCCAGCTCACATCCTGCGTTGGGTCTGGCTTTTGGAAATCGTACGCTTCCTCTGCCAGATTACAGATCACTCCTCTTCTACACTGTAGACACGATGACGATGAACCAGCTGAATGTCGGTGGGATCAGTAGGCATGGGTTGGTGTGCTTTATGTTTTAAGGTTTAATTTCTGGTATTGAAGACTAAAATGCAACAGATGTTTCTGTTGCTGCTACAATAATATAGAACATTTACTGGCTTTATAAGCAACATATTGAGCAGGAATCTGCAACTTGCAACTCCACAGCCAACAGCGGCTCTTTGGTCCTTCCATAATGGCCAAAATAGTGCAGAACCACTATTTTATATAGATGGATACAAAAATGCAGATTTTAACAAGTTTGTTTTTTTTTTTTTTTTTTTTTTTTTTTTTTTTTTTTTTTTATGGAATAAATTTTTTTTTTTTTTTTCACACAAAAAGTTTT
>NW_015112885.1:0-47650 GCF_001443285.1 Poecilia latipinna
TATATGTTTCTCCAAATTCCTTTAAATCTATTTAAAATATGTGACATTTTTTAACTATTTTATTACTTTCTATCACCAAAAAAGGCAACTGGTAAGTACAAGAATAATTCACTTTGGTGAAAAGGAGATCATACTGTAAGTTACACATGATGGAATTTAAAGTTAACTGTAATTTCCATATTTAGATTTCCTGCACAAATGATCCGGCACACGCGTCAAAAAGAGCCAAATGGAATTTCACCTTTACGACTGTCTCATTAAGCTTTGACTCCCGATGTCTTCCCATTTCCCTCATAAATGAAGCCACAGACCCATGTGAACTGTACGGCCGGATAGCAATTTCTAGGATATATTCCCCATGTGGACTGATTACTTTAAATGCTCCTTTCACACATAGATTATTAAAATGGAACCAAAATTAGAAAACGGAGGGAAGCTAATGAGGTTTCTCTAATTTAAAGAGTAATCTAGATTCAACAGCTGTTTGATGATATGTTCTGCAAGACGCTTGAGCCGAGTTAAGTCAAGCCACTGGTTATAATCCTCTCATCTTTCTGGTCTGAGAACAGAAAGACGAGAGCCTCTTAGATTGTATTGCTTCATCAAATATTCATGATGGTTAACATCACTGTGTCTATATATGTGAGAGATATCTAACAACGTGAATGTAAGATCAAGGCTTAGTATTACAAAGAACACGACATGTTTTCACACATTTCCATACAAACAAGCTAGGGGTAAAATACTGATTCATTAGTAAGATAAAACCTCATCTTTAAATGCTAAAGTATGAAAAGGTTAGAGGTTTATGAGTAGCTTCTGCAAGGTACTACATAACAGATGTTCTCATGTGTGTTTGTACTCAATATTTCTGGCCTAAACAGGAGAGAGAGAGTTCATGAACATCACCTTACTGGAAAGGAAAGAAAACAAAGCCGGAGACTGTCAGAGGTTCACTTTGAAAAAGAGAAGAGACAATCAGTGGAAGAAAATGCTTAAAAATAAAAGAGAAGACCATGTAAAGCAATAGACTCCTGCTTGTGCTGCATGAAAAGATCCTCGCTGAAGCTTAAACATTCTTTTACCATAGATTGTTCGTCAGCTGGGCAATAAGCACAACCCTTTAGGGGCAAAGAGAGTCGATAGCAGGCTGCATAGTAAAGTACTCTTTCCATAAAAACAGATAAAACTCCTCAATTTAAAAGCCTGCTAAACATATCTACATCGAGAAAAAACACTCCTTTCAAGCTAAAAATAAACAGTGCCTTGCAAAAGTATTCTCATTTATCACAACCGCAAGCGTCAGTGTGTTTCATCATCATTTTATATAGTAGACAAAGTCGTGCATACGTAGTTGTGATGTGGAAGAAAATTGAGACGTGTCAGTAATAATACGGGGGGAAAAATACTTTAATGTATATTTAACCCAAGTCACTCTAATTCTCCAAAAATAATCAAGCACTCTACAGGTGATGGCCTGAAACTGGAAAATTAATTGCACAACGATATACCCACTAAGATATGCTGTCCAACTGAACGGACAGGCCAGCCAAGGAGAGCATTAACCAGACAAGCCTCTAGGAGTCCTATGGTAGCTCTGGAGCAGCTTCACAGATGCACAAATGGGGCGGGAGAATCTGTTGACCAGAAACACTGTTAGTCATAAACCATACAAACTGGGTAACAGAAGAATGGCAAGAAGAAAATCTTTGTTGAAAGCAAAGACATAAAAAGTTGTAATCTCTAATAACTTTACAGATACAAGTACTTGCAGCTGTAATCATAACAAAAAAGATTATACTACAAAGTATTGACTCAAGGGATCTGAATGCATATGCACACCAGGTTTCCTTTGTAATAAACTTCAGAAACCAGGTATTGCTTTGTGTTGATCCATCACAACAAATTGTAAACTGAAGTTAGTGACTGTGACAAAATGTGAGGAACATCAAGGAATACGAATACTTCTGCAAGACACTGTACACATGCCACACAAAGTGAGGTGGTTTTGGATATTCTCAGACTACAGAAGAAACTTTGGTCTATCCTACTGTAAAATGCATGAATATGATTAAATATGAAGATGCTGCCTGTGAATTTGTGTCAGCGCTGAGACATAATTTTGTATCTACAGTCAAAGTTTGCAGCCAGCAAAAATGACAGCGCCGAATCCATCAAATCCTATTACAGACGGGAACCCGGTTCCTCTCTCTGTGCCTCATTCATGATGCATACTGCAGGATCCTTTCTGGCAAGTGACCGTGAAGAAGCCCAAAGACGAGACTCTCAGCGAGTTTTCATCCAGGAAAACAAACGGAGGTCAGCGCTGTCATACAAGCATCCAAAACCGGGAAACAATTGGAGACAACATACAAACAGTCTGGTGACTTTTCACAGTCGAGCACGTCCCGCAGCAAACAAAGGAATTATCAAAACAATGACACAACAACTTTCCTGTCCGTGTTGTTACATTGAGAAAAATTATGTAAGGAATGCAAAAATAAACACAAAGGCTGTTCCCCATACGATGGCTTATAATGCACGTGAGTAATAATTAAAGGCAGCATATTCCACAGTTTTCATCAGATATTAAGTGACCACTAAGTCGCAGATAAGGAATGTAATATCCTCCAACTCAGACCATTAAAATAAGGCCATAATGTCATAAATGGGCTCATTTTTCATTTCTAAGTTAGGGTGGGCTCCATTTGGGTGGACAGGAATTGGGTTCACCGCCATGTGAGCCATGAACTTCTTGGCCACTAAATGAAGTTGCAGATCTAATCTATTTTGCATGGAATCCATAATTAATGCATGCAGCGACAGGCAAAAACCCGCATTTCTCGGCTGTCCTGCTATGTCAGGGAACTGTTAGTTCACTTTAACAAAGATGTCACGTAGAAAAATATGTAGCTGTAAAGCCAGATGTAAATGTGTTGGCACGGCAGCCAATGGTTTGTTGCTTATGGTGGAAACACGTGAACTGTTAACACCTGGCATGAACGAACAGCCTCACTCTGTTGGAAAACTGCTGGGCATTAAAATCTTTCAATATTTAAACATGTCTGAATACCTCTTGAAGTCTTGGAAGTGTAATTTCAAATCAAAATTATAATTAGTATTTACTTTTTATGTGATTAAAAACATTTTTGTTAAATAGCTTTTTGAGTATAAATTAGAGTCACTGTAATCATTAAATATATCAGATAATACAAATCCAGTGGAACTCATGCAGGGCTAAATGCATAATGGATGCAGGATTTGATTTAATAAAGAGGTTAGTCGTGAACAGCATTTGAATGAGCTATCTTAATAAATGGTAAATAAATAGGTCTGATTTATACATCTCTTTTCTAGTCATACGATAACTGTTTTTCACTAGAGCCACATTCATCCAATAGCACTCACAGACGTGCATATAGTACATCGATATGCAGATCTTAGGTAACTTAAGGTTAAGGATCTTCCCCATGAACCCATTGTGAAAAGTAGAAGTTGGAATCAAAAAATTTCTTGTGTAAAAACCTAAAAAACAAGTGGCTTTTATTGCAGTAAACTTAAGTCTAATTGTGCCTCTAATCCCTCACATGCGTAATTGCTAACACAGCAGCCCTAGCCAAAAAAATTAGAATATTTATTCAGTTTAGCTAAAAGGTAAGAACCACGCTGAAAACAAAAAAACCACAAACAATAATATAGCACAATAGGATTAAGCTGTAAGAGGGGAGAAAAAGAACTTCAGATCTTGTCTCAGATCAGATAATATGCGTACTTCTATGCCCCGAGGCGAGCTTACATATTTGATAAGCCAGTTGCAAATTTCAATATTTAATCAGCCTGTTGCAGGTGAACAGGATGTGAGGAGAGAAGAGCGATCAGGTGTGCTGTTCTGTCCAGATACGAGGTAGGACAATGTCCTACAGCTATTCCCCCTCTAAGTATTTTATTACATAGCTGACATGAACAGGCAAAAATCTAGAATGACAATCAGGCTTTGCGTTCTTGTGTTTGCTTCTGTAAGGCCTTTTCAGAGGCCCACGAAAAGGTTTCTGTTAATCACGTCGGCGATAACAACAAACTAGATTGTGCTTCAGCGCACATGAGAAGCATCGCATGCAGAGCTGTACCGTTCCACCTTTTGGTGTCATGACCTTACAATGTGCAGTCACGATACTCACACAGTGATTATAAACAAATGCAATAGACTGGAACGTCCATGACTCTGTGCCACAAACATCTTTGAGAGGGTTATTTGTGAGCACTGGACTGAAACCTGCAATGGAGACATTCGCACATACATGCATAACCCAATGTTTAACTGTAGTGTGTGGCTGCAGATGGAGATGGGATATACAAATTAAAACATCTTGTTTTCTTTCCATTGGAAAACATGCAGGTGCATTTTAGTCTATAGTTTAACAGTTGATTTACTTCAGTAATTCAAGCCAAAAGCTGAAACACATTAGTTACAGAGTAACTGTTAATAAAAGCTTATAAAAACGCTGTTCTCCAGAAATTCTATATAAACATTGTAACATGACTTAACACACACACAAAATGTGTTTCATGTAGAAACCAAAGTCCCAAAGTATAGAGGAAGATTAGACAGGCAGAACACCCAAGTTGCTTGAAGTGTGATTTTTGGAAGAAAATATTTGTTATTTTGTTGTGAATTCAAGATCTTAATGAGACACACCTAAATTTAATTAAAAATAATCAAAATTAATTTTCAAGATTTTTTTTTTTTTTTTTTTGCTCCAACACAAATTAGGTGTGAGGCTTCACACTCACTTCTGACTCTTGAGCAGATGATGAGTTGAGAAGTGTGGACACTAAAGGAAACCTTTCTTCTTACACATAACACATTTCAACCTTGGTCTGCCTTCATCTCTTTGGACATCATCACAAGCTCCACTATGATTGCTGTGACAACCAGCACACACACACATATTCAGCACCTCTGCTCTTACTCTCAAGCAACAGATTTAAACTAACACAAACACACATTCCCATAGCTGTCACACAAAAGGAAAGAGAAAGACAAAGGACTCCAACACACACACACACACACACACACAAGGCTGGTGATGCTTGTGGAATTCAGTAGGAAGCAGCTAGGTATTCATTTTTCTAAAACAAATCAGTGATTTTTTTTATTTTTTATTTTATTTTACCGTAGCACAACCTTAGGAGGTCATTCATGCTTGAGTAGGATGAAAATGCATTTTAAAAATGTAATATGAGATTAGAACTAATGAGCAGAACACAGCGACTATGAAAATGTGAAGGACTAAATCTTAAATTACATATGTGGACAACTGTTACGTCCACCAAGGGCACAACATATCTGAGGACACGAGACAACAGATGAGGGTTCAACCAAAATGATTTTATTTATAAATTCTCTTAACTTTGATTTTCTCAGGTCAGCATCTTCTGATTTCCTGAGGAGAAAATGAAGTTCGAGCCCTCAAATCCCGTGTCCCAAAAAATAAAGAAAACAAAACCCCAAAAGTATTAACAGAAAGTTGGACCTGGTGAGCCGGTCAAACAGAACAAAACGGTACAGCAGGGGGCCAACCCTATACAGGGCCGTCGAAGCCCCTACTAGTACCGGACTAGAAACAAAAGAACCTAATGCAAAAGAAAAATCGAAAACAGGACAACCGGTCCCACCAGGCCAAACACACAACGGAAAAAACAAACAAAAGCTAACAAAGGTACCACATGGCAGGCTGGAAGCCTCAGCTGCGGCCCACAGCGGCTGGTCTAGCGTGCGGAAAGGCGGAGCCCAGGCGGGAATGGAGGGGAGGCCCCTACATGCCGAAAGCCAGCCTATTTATAGGCGGACCAACAGCACCACAAATTAACGTAATTAAATGACCAAAAAGAAATTATTCAAAGTCCAAAATATATTTACAAAAAGTCATTTAATCAAGGTCTAACAAAACAAAAAAAAAGAAAGAAAAATCATAATGTGCCCGAAGCACATAAACAACAAACATATTAGCTTTCTCCTAAAATTTTTATACAAATAAATTGGCCTTCTTATGTTATCTTGTAAAGGCCTGCTTTTTTAACCTTCTGTCTAATTAACATGCACAAAACTATAATTCTTGAAATAAGCATGGTATCAAGGTGCACACTCTGCTAATCTAGCATTAAACTAAAACAGCATTTTACCATTCCGACACGCTTTACGTTCAACGTTTTTGGACTGTGGAAGGAAACCCTCAGTCAGAAGTTTGGCCCAGGACGTTGTTGGGGCAACAGTGTTAACAAATATGCCAGTGTACTAACCAACATTTAGAACAGTGATCTCAAATTGCATTCCTCAAGGGCCAGAGATCTGCAACTTTTAAATATCTCTGCTTCAGCACACCTGGCTCCAATATGAACCCATTAGCAGAGCTCTATAGAGCTCGTTTGCATGCTAGTGGGGCAGTTTGACCATGTGACTGAAACATGAAGGATAAGGGACACATCTAAAAGTTGCAGGACTCTGGCCCTTGAGGAATGCAGTTTTAGACAACTAATTTGGAATAGGAACACGGTCGTGGTAGTGTTTGACCAACTCAGGGGCTGATTTGTCATAATTGATGGAACAATATGTTTTGCTTCCCATCAAAAAAAATTCTGTCCAAAAATTATCAGAACATACCACTCTGTCTAGCTACTCTGTCTCTACGGAGACCTGCGCACCTACAAACAACCCTGCACTCCAACACTTAAACCTAAGGGTAAAGAGGAGCCAACCTAATCTAACAGTTATATTTTGAGAAGAAGCTGGTGTAGCCAGAGGGAACCCACACAGGCACAGGGACGACATACAAACTCCATTCAGAAAGATTAAACCGGAGATCTTCTTCCTACAAGGCAACAATGCTAACCCCAACCCCACGGAGCAGCCAAGTGAAGCAGCTCTTGTAGTTGAGCATTCTTAAATTTACAGCTTTACACATAAATAACACAATATGTACAAAAATAATAAAGTGAAACTGCACCTTTGCTTCCCAGTTCTCATGAATATTTCAGCTGGCTTAATGTCATTCATCCATAAATCAGGAAAAGTTGCTTCTTCCTACTGCCTTTATGAAACATACATGCATGAGTGCAACATGTTTGCCACGTTAGTGTTATTTTTGCAGCTTATTGTCGCGGCTCGTGGAAGATTTTATATGGCAATGATTCTGTTCTGCTGGAAACAAAACGCACTTGAGCAGAAATGTGCACGCCCACGCAGTTTTCTGGAGCTACTATAAAACAAGTGCAACTAAAGTTGCTACCTTCACTCCACTTTTCAGCCCAGCAATGACCTCTCACAGTTATAGACAAAGCTTCTGTTTTCGACCGTGCTCTAAATCCCTCTCAGTGAAATTGGCCATCTTATGTTCTCTTTTGTTCCTGGTTTCCTTCTTTTCTCTCTTCACTCTCGTCAGCTTTTATCTCGTCGAGCCTCTCCTTTCTTTCAAATCCTCTTTTCTCCTTTTTGTACTGGCTGTCTCTGTTGTCTTCGTTAGGCTGCCTCGGTGTAAAAAGTCCTGCTCCGATTCAGAACTCCACCACGGGCTGAATACATCGGCTTATCCTCTGTGCATGTATGCCTGCCTTTGTGTGTACGGGTGGACTGTGAGGCAATTTTGCGATAGAGGAAATGGAAAGCAAGGGGGCTGTGCATGGAAATTTGTTATGTGACCTCCTTCCTGGCTGCTTGACAGAACGTGTAGTGTTTGGACAGGGTGGTCGCTGCAAAGCACTCAGCCGTCTATCGACTGGCAGCCATTGATCTGCAAAATCCAATGACTCACTAGCTGCTCAGAATGCAGCCCACATACATATCCACGCAGACGTGACTGCTGTGTGTGTAAATGGGCGCACATGTAGACACTGACTGATTAAAGTAATTACAGTCCACAAATTAAATGAGTATAATTGGCCTGGGATGTTTAAACTGAGTTGTTCTTTTGAAGATTGTAGTTAAAGGAGATTAGTAACCCCGCCCTCACGCAGTAACTGAGAAAAAAAAAACAATGCTGGAAACCAAAGTTGAAATGAAAATGCTAGTTTTATATGGCTGAGGAGGATGTTTCAGCTGTGAAAGCATGAACGAAATATAGCTATACTGTATGTCAATATTTACTGTATAGGCCTTTACTGTATCTTGTTGATCTGTTTTAAGAAGCAAAAGATCTCTTAAGGTTGACAGATGTTAGAAAGAAAAACGTTTAACAGCATACATTCTGCTTGTGGTGATTGCATTCATTTTTACTGAACGTTGCTTTAAGCCCTCATAGAACCGTTGGGGAACATTCCCTGAAGGTTCTATGAAAGTTCATTAAAAATATATTAAGGTGTAAGGAATCTTTAGAGAACATTTCCTGAAGGTTTTCTAAAGGTTATTCCATGCCAGTTGGAGATACACAACAGAGAGGATTTATAGAAAATCGTCTGATAGTTTCCAGAAGGTAGCACCTTTAGGCCGATGGGGTCAAAACACTCTAAAAATAAAAGGTAAAATAATAGTCTATCTCCATCAGCTGCCTGTGCCCAGTTTGTACCAGTCTTGAAGCGGGCGCTCCTGCTTTAGGGAGTGTACGTTCTCCAAAGGTTGCATTGTGAGTATTGTAAATAACCTGCAGGAAACATTTATTGAATGTTCCCTGGAGGTTCTATAAAGGTTACTTTGAGAAAGTTGGAAATAATCTTTAGGGAAACTTTTCAGCAAGGTTTTTTTTTTTTTTTTTTTTTTTTTGTTTCCCTTGTTTTTTTTCATGGGCCAAACTTTATAACTACAAAAGTTATTGGGCATATTACCAGAAGCAATGATGAAATATTTCCCTATTTTTACTTGAAGTATTTAAAGGTTGATTTGCCCATGCAGCCTTTCAGGAATGAAGCTTTATTCAACCAGACTTCTTGTACCCAGTAATGTAGTCGGCCCATTACCAATTCATTTTCCACACCAACTTATTTCATCTAAAGTTTAACATATAAATCGGTGTGAAAAAGTGTTTTGTCTCCTGCCTGATTTCCTACTTTTGTCCCCCTTAAATGTTTTAGAACATCAAATCAATTTAAATATTAATTCAAGACATATATCATAAAGGGAGACAGACAATCCAGACATATAAGGACCTGTGTGAAAAAGTGATTGTCCCGTAAACTGAACAACTGGTTGGGCCACGCTTAGCAGCAACAACTGAAATCAACAGTTTATAACAACTGGCATGGAGTATTTTACAGTGCTGTGGAGGAATACTGGCCCACTTATGTATGCAGAATTGTAATTCAGCCACATAATAACATCTTCATTTATAACTACATTTTGTGTTCACTTGTGATATACATGACTAATTGCCTCGATGTTCTGAAACACTGAAGTATGATAAACAAATAAAATCAGGATATAAACATTTCTCCCACATGAAAAAACATCTTTAAGTTTTAAGACTAGTTATAAATATGACTGAATGAGCCTTTCAAGTCTCAGCTGCTCTGGAACAATTTAAAGGCCTGTGCACACTGTAGCTCACAGTCTGCTCATTGATTTAGCTGGTATATATATAAAAAAAATATAAGTTAAAAGAATTACTTAATTTACCACATGAGGAAAACAGAGAAAGTGCGCCCCCTGTAGGACAAATCGATACTACAAGACTGAAGACATCTGGGTGATTACGTTGTCTAAGCAGGATTAGAAACATTAACATGCAAAAGGTCACTGACTTATTTATCTGATCAGTAATTATAGCTTTACAGCTGTTAATCAGTTAATTGGAATATTTCTAAAACTTGCTCAGTAAAGTGCAGCACTTGAAAGAAAAGGTTTCGATTTGTTGAGGTTTTTAATAATCATCAACACGTTTATATACAAAGCAAGCAACAATACCATGTTCAAATAAAAGAAACAAAAGTATCCTAAAATGTATTTTCTTGTTTTTGTCTCATTAAAATAGCTAAAGATTACCTCAGGAAATTAATTCAACAGTTATAACAAGACATTTTTGCAGAGCAAGTATAATTAAAATTGACACACACACAAAAAAAAAAAAAAAATCTTCAGAGATAATTTTCTTATTTACCAAACCTGGGCATGAGTGAAAAAGCTGGATGGAATTAACAACTGCATGCCCCTCCAATGAAGATAATTATGAATTATGACAAGATCCTATTTTAATCAGAGTACACTTGTCCCTTACAGTTTTTATGAGCACCAAGTTTGTCTTTGTTCTTCAATTATTCAATGGGGTAAACAAGAACGCGCACAGAATAGAGGCAGACATAACAGCTTTTCCAGATCTTAAGTGTTTGAATGATTGGGCTTGTTGGACGTCTCGAGTTTCCACATCAGCATCTCCTTTAATCAGTATTTTACTGGCCACCTGAAGACAAAGGTGTTTGTATTTCGTGCACCTATTGTTGTGCCTTCAATACAAACATCTCAATACCCCGATTGTCAAAAATATTTTACAGTGACATCAGGATACCCTCAGCTTTCTGCTTTGAAGACCATACAGAGGCAAAAAAGAAAAGAAAAAGCAAAAAACGAATAAAGGTAAAATTCACTACTGCTACAAATATGTATTAGAGTGAAAGTGAAATGTTTGAGAAGTTTTATTTGACTGCTTGCAAACACATTTAAGAAAATGTTATTGTGAATCAGTCTTAGGTGAAGCTAGAATAACCCTAGATAAAAAAAAAAAAAACTAAATTACTTAGGCTTGGGAGTTTTTAAATCATCACATCAATGTTGATCTCTTATTTCACGTTTGTATCCGTGACATTTATTTCAACCGTCCTTTAGCACTAACTGCAGTGATGCAGTCACAAAGATCTAGTATAACTCAAGATGATGGTAGGAACTCCCAAAGCATACCAAGTAGTTTGTTCCTCTAAAATAATCGTAAAATATTTTTAGCCAGAGCAAAACAGACGAAGCCCAACAACGCCCAGACAAAATACCAGACCAAAGATGAGATTGGTGCTGTAACCACAGATGTAATTTGCACACAACCAGGACAGTACTTATTTTTTTCTTCTGTATTCAATGTAGTAAAATGTTCTAAATAATGTGATAATGTGTGTTTTTCTCTTTATGTTTATAACTCAAATTTGTATGAAGACATCACAAGTGAGGATCAACTATCTTTTTACTTATTCTGCATTATTTGATCATAAAACCAGGGGTTACAGGTAAATAAAAAGAGAACAAAAAAAAAAAAAAAAAAACCCAAGTAGTTATCCGTTTAGCACAATCCTAAAGAAAAATAAAGGTAAAACAGTTTTGGAGAAGTTCAGAACATATACAAAAGCGTTTGACCCACAGGTTCGTTTGGTTTGTTTCTTCCTCAGGTTTTCTAACGGTCTTGCCTGGGTGAGAAGCTGCACCGTTGGGATGATGGTGAAAGACATCAACACAAACATACTAAAACTCACTGTACAGCTGTGGACCTCAGTGAATCCACTTTTCTCAGTGGCATCACAGGTGAAAGTCTGCAAGTCTCCAGCTCTGGTACAAACAAACCGTGGGAGCAGTGTCGGGCAGTTGGCGCTGCCGGCGCTCTTACGTTTTATAGCTGCAACAAACAGAGAGCTTCTCCACTATGTCAGATCATCTGGCTAACAGAGAGAACTGTGGGAAAGAAGGTCCTTTAGGGAATCCTACATTTTGTTTCAGTCATTCAAATGAAGTGGCTGCAAACAGAGAAAACAAAAATAAGTATATTTAATCATTGAGAGAGAAAAGAATCAACACAGAATATCAGTCAGTAAAACTAATAAAAGATCAAGTTTGGAAGGATAAATGAAGCAAATAAAGGGTTATGAAGATGGATTTATGACCAGAATTTATCCAACAACTTACTGAAAACTGCTGACATTTCTGGTTAACCTGCTAAAAGTCTTTTTATACATTCAACACAGGTTCAGGGAGTTTTAATGAGTTATCGACAAATGCCTAATCATAAATGATGAATGATTCAGAAGTGAAGACTGGCTAACAGGAAAGAAGTAACAGCGAAAAAAACTAAGCCAAGGGGTGAATCTATATAGGAGAATTGTCCAATATGTACAGATAACTTATTTTTTTTCTCTCTTTCCTAAACAAGAAGCTGAATGTTATTTGGGTGATGACTTGTGAAAATCCTTCTAAATTAAGAAATGTCCCCATTGCAGCAGATAAGCTGACAGCAACCTTTAAAGTGTGACTCTAAAAATAAACAAATGCATGAAGTGGTTCAGTGAGTATGAGTGTGTGTGTGTATATTATATATATATATATATATATATATATATATATATATATATATATATATATATATAAATTCAAAGACTGAATATTTTTAATAATCACATTTATTGATTGTAATACCATATAAACATCTCCAGGACACATGGGGTACAACTGTCTCATTCCTTTGGTTAAGGTACACTGTAAAACTAGGATTTTCTAGAAAAGAGTTTCCTTTGCTGCAATCTTCCCCATTTAAGTGAAAAAAAGAAAGTGTTCTCAAAATGTTTTTTTTTTTTTTTTTTTTTGACCAGACAATAATCAGGGTGCTGCATTGGCAAATAAAAAGAAGCTGTGAAAGCTTATTTTTCACAGCTTTTGGAGTCCACTTAACCCACTGGGGTCACCATATTATAAAATGCCTCATGCAAAGCACAAACTCTGTATATGTGGAATGTCCTGTTACTTTTATGTAGCTCACTGTGCACAACTTGTAAAATTGCAGAAGTGAGCCATCGGTTTTACTGTGGTGCTCTTTTATGGTTTAAAACCTGTGTGTGATGCAGCTTTATCCCACTTTGTTTATTCTCCTATCATATCCTTTCTGTTAAACTACACAGGTGGGTTTACCAGGAAATAACTTGTCTGAATAACAATGTAATTCAAGTGACTGAATATATCTGTGCTGTCAGACATCAACAGACTTGTTCATTGCTGATCTGACCCCCCACTCTGCAGCTTTGCTTGGTGTTCATGTAAAGCTGGTAACTGTAATCTGAACACTCAGGACAGATTTTAATAATTGATTCGACTTCTTGTTGTTAAGCTTGCTAACCTTCATCTTGATATGTGCCTGTAAATACTGGTCTAAATATGAGAGATGAGAGATTTTAAAGCATTTTAGGTATTTATTGCTCATGTATTTACCAAAGTATCAAAGTTGTTGATTCATAAGAAAAGTCACCCATCTTAAATCCCATAGAGACCCAATATAGGTAGTGTGTAGAAGAATATGAGGAACACAATGCAGATAAAATGAAAGCTGCCATGAAAGAAACTTGAGCTTCGTTAACATTGAAGCACAGCCACAGGCTGATCCCCTTCATGACACACTGTGCTGATGCAGTTCAAAAAACCACATGTGAGGCATATTGACACACATAGGTGGGACAATATTTTTGTATTAATATATTTCTGAACAACTGGGGGTTTATTTATTAGCTAAAACCGAAAATCTTAAACATTAGCAGAAATAAATGCTTGAACTTTAGCACTGTGTATATTACTCTAACATATGCATTGCGTTTTTGAAATAACTTTTTACAAGTATTCAAATTTACTGAGATGTACCAGTAATTTTTAACTTAACAGGAAAGTTCACTAAATTTATTGGGTTTAGGTACTGAACATGTATCAAACTAATCTAAAGAGAATATTATTTTTTAAAGCAATGAAAAAAATAAAATAAAATAAAAAATCAGCTGAAGATTTCACCTTGTGGCCTTGATGGTTTTAACTC
Organism: Poecilia latipinna; assembly: GCF_001443285.1. Lineage (NCBI taxonomy): Eukaryota > Metazoa > Chordata > Actinopteri > Cyprinodontiformes > Poeciliidae > Poecilia > Poecilia latipinna. The sequence continues at coordinate 13,749 of NW_015112885.1, forward strand.
TCGTCGTCTGACACGTGGGGCTTCGCAACAGCCATCTCCTCTTTGCTATTTGCAATCATCTTGCACTTCTATAGAAACAGATCAAAAAGAAACACTGGTTAGTTCTGACGTAAGACAAACAGAAATACAATTTAACTATTCAGAATTTTAATCGTAACTTTTCCACTTTTTGGTATTTCTGCTCTATGCAACAGTTATTAGTCATTTTAAGTAGCTTAAAATCAGAGCAGGACGAATAGTGAGGATAAAGATTTACACACTTGGCAATTGATAAATATTTTTGCTGTATTAGGCAGCCATTTTGACTTTGTATGCGTTATGATAAGCGCTGCAGCCACCTCTACTTCTGTTTGTAGTTTATATTACATTCGGTTTGTCTCAGAAGACCTAGGGATGGCATAACATCTCAATTTAACACCTGCAGGAATTTCTAGTTATTGTACTTAATAAATAGAATAACTTCTATTAGCGATACAACCTGATAATGTATTTCAGAAGTCATTGCACAGTACTATGTGCGGCTACATAAAAAAAAAAAAAAAAACTGATTTAATGTGCTTCTTTTGACTTTGTAATACAAATCAAGCCCACTATTTGACAAACAAAAAGACTACCCTGATGTTTCTTGGAGGCTCTGTTCATCTATCAATCAGCAATGGATGGTTTACTAAACACTCAGCTTATACATAATTAAAAATAAAGATATTGAAAGATAGGTTTAGTAGATATAAATTGAGTCCATCTAGATGAGTTACCATCTAGATGTTTGGAAACTCAAGACTTTTTACCTTTTTTTATTTCTTTTGGAAAAACAGTTAAGCCCATTTACCTCTGTGAGTTCCTTAATGGTATGTATGTTGGCCTGCTGAGTGACTTTCCTCTTTGCTTCCTCAATGTGGTCCAGGTTTAGAGATGGAGTTGGGGGAACAAGGCTAGGGGGGGGTTTATTAGTTATTGTGGGAAGAGGGGCAAGTGGTGGCATAGCTGCAAGGGCGCCCATGTTGGTCAAGGCAGCAGTCATGGTGGCTGCTGTCATACTTGCCACAGCAGCACTCATTGTGATGTTTGACATAGTGGGCATTCCAGGAATACTTGGTAAGCCCATTGGACCCATGTTGGGCATATTTGGCATTCCCATGCCCATTGGAAGAGGTAACGGTAAAGGTAATGAAATGGGGGAAGGAGACGGGGTCGGGAGAGGGAGCTGGAGAATAGCTTTTGGCCGGAGACTTTCTGGAATAGGAACCCCTGCCTTGGCACACATGGCGGCAGCATTCGCCTTGGCTATTTCAAGCAACTGGTCCTTATCTGAGGAGAAATGGGGTGAAAATGAGACGCAGAAAGGGGTAATGCAAACAAGGTGGTTAGTGCACGCACTACGTTTATTTATTCACAAACTAAATGTTTTACCCAGATCAGTTAGCCTTGGAGGCGTTTTGCTGGCACTGCGTCGTGATCGGGACCCTGAGCGGCGTTGCTTGCGGAGAATGACAACCGGAGAGTGACTTGGTTCCCTCTTCCATCTGTCTCGTCTGTCAAATGAACGACTGCGGAATGCTGGCCGTCTTCCTCGACCTCGTGACCTTGACCTACGTCTGCGATCTGAGGAGCGGGACCGTGATCGCCTGCTTCTGTCTCCTGATCTGGATCTTTTCCTCCGGCCTGTGGAGCGGCTTTTAGATCGCTTATTCCTATCCGGGGACTTGGACCTCCTCCTTCCCCGGGCATTCGGAGAACGGGATCGCCTCTTGCGAGCTGGAGAGCGGGATTTGGACCGGCGGTTCCTGGTGCGTGACTTGGAGCCAGAACGCTTACGACGTGTGGTAGAACGTGAGCGTGATCTCCGCCGTCGAGCAGGACTCCGCTTTTTTCTTTGTGACGGAGAGACGGAGTCTTTTTTCCTAACCGGAGACTTGGACCTTTGGAAGGATAAATATTCAGAATTAATAACTGCACACAATGAAGCTTTCCAATGCAGACTCTAAGTCAGAAATCAACATGAGAAGGAAGGAAGACTCATCAAATTTCAATGCCTCACTTGTATTGGATATTTTTATAGCAACTGAAGACCTAATTTTACAAAGTTAATCGACATCAAACCCCTTTTAGAAAACCTCATAATACAAACCTGGAAAACTTTCTTCTGGATGCCGGCTTGGATGTTGAGCGAGACTGTTTCCGGCGATCAGCAGGTGAGCGTGACTTGGAAAGCTGCTTCTTTGGTACTTCTGGAGATGCTGAACCTGAGGAGCTTTTCTTGCTCGTTAACACCGGTTTGACTGGAGATTCCTCATCGTCATCTGAACCTTCTGAAGAATCAGAACCACCTGGGCCGCTGGCTGGCTCTTGGGAAGCAGATCTTGAAATGGGAGCAGGCAAATCTGCAAGCTGAGTGGGCTGATCCTGCAACTCATCCAAGGGACTCTCACTTTGGGGAGCAGCGTCAGCTGCAGAAGGCAATGGTTTCAGATCACCTGCTGGATACATACACATTGCATAACCATCTCAATATTTGAACATTTATTTCACTTAAATGTATTTATAATGTTAATAACCTAACAAAAGTTTTACCTGCTTCAAAACAAGGTGTGCCATTTTCTTCAACGGGTTTTTCTTCTGGTGTCTTCTCCTTAGCAGGAGGGGAAGCCTTCTTCTCTTTAAGTGGTGTGTTAGACACTGATCTTGCTGAAGACGAACTTTCAGATCTTCCATCACTAGATTCAGACCTTGACCTGGATTTAGATTTTTTTAAACCTCGAGAGGCAGATTTAGACTTCGACCTCCTTCGACTCCTTCGTGGAGATTTTGACCTCTTTTTGCTTGGCTGAGGTGATCGGTGTCTTCGAGACAAAGAGCGGGATTTTGAACGTTTTCCAGACCTTGGTGGAGAGCGATTCCTCCTTCCAGGAGATCGAGAACGTCTTCTAACTGCTGAACGGGATTTGGACCGCCGTCGTGGAGGAGGGCTTCTCGATTTGGACCGTTTGCGAGGACTCCTGGATCTGGAGCGACGGCTGCGCTTAAGCATGACAACGGATCTTGAACGACTTCGTCTGCTCCTGCGGGCGGATCGAGACCGTGAGCGGCGGGATCTTTGTGGCGGCGACCTCCTGCGCCGAGACAAGGAGCGACTCCTGGAGCGCCTGCCTCCTGCACGCCTGGCTGCTGATCTTGATCTGGATCGACCAATAGGGCGTCTAGACCTAGAGTGAGAGCGACGGGTTTTCGTGATGGAACGTGACAATGAACGTCGACCAACTACACCACTTCGCCTTGGCGACCGGGTCCTGGAGTGCCTTTTACCTCCACGGGAACGTGACTTTGATCGTCGTCGTCTCCTTGGAGACCGAGACAGGGAGGGGGACCGCCGCCCTCCTCGCTTGGGGGATCGTGACACTTTTCTTTTGGGAGATGGAGAATTTCTGCGTCGCTTTGGGGAAACTGACACAGAACTCTTCCGTCGTTTAGGAGACTTGGACTTGCTTGGAGATTTTGACGCCTTCTTCATTGGAGTGACAGAGAGAGAGGTGGATCGGGAACGACGACCGGATCTCTTCTGTAACTTTCGGAATGGTGAGGGCGATGTTTTCTTGGTTTTAGGAGAGGGAGAGCGGGACTTGGAGTGAGAAAGCCTTTGACTCTTCTGAGGAGATAAAGGCAGCTTTTCCTTTGAGCCTGATCTAGAAGGAGTTCTAGATCGTTCTTTTGTTAATTCTTCTGGTTGAACTTCAGCTTCTTGCTTGATAAGACAGGGTGACGGTGAACGGCTGGGGCCTGATTCTGACCTCTTTATTTCTAAGCTCTGAGAAGGAGACAAAGGCCGGGGAGAATCAGGCTTCTTGACCTTTGCCTCTGGTACTAAACTGGTCTGATCTTTCAGGATTAGGTCATCTTTTGGAGTAGTGCCTTCCTGTTTTGGGATAATGTCAGGTAATTCCTGTACATGCATGAATTTGGCTTCTCCATAACTGCTCTCAATCTTCACCTCAACAGTGTCTGTCTGTGTTATCTCATCTTGGCCAGTAGAGGGTGATATCTTATCCTTTTCTATTTCATTAGCGCAACTATGGTTCTCGTCAGTGGAGGGGACTTCCATGTCTGTTATTTCTTCTTTCTTTACTTCAGACAATTCAGGCTTTTGGATTAAGATGGGAGCAACTTGCTCCTCCCCTTGGCTGTCCTTTGGCTCCGGTCGGGATGTTGGCTCCTTGAGGTCAGACGAAACAGCTGGAGAATATTTTCCATTGCCAGCTGTTTTGCCTCCTTCACCTTCAGAGTCAGAACCTGAAGCTGAGCTGCTGTCAGATGGCGAGCGGGATGATTTTTTTTCTTGCTTTTCATCTTTCTTCCTCTTCTTTTTTTTCTTTTTCGCAGCTTGTCTTTTATGCTTCTTAGATTTTGAGCCTCCATCTGTATCTACACAATGAGAAAGAAATAGTCACTGTTGATATTACCAAAGATATTTATTGGATTCATTTAAAAAAAGACACAAACTATGGTTGTGTGTCACTTCCATTTACCTGCAACTGCATCTTTTCTTTTCTCCTCTTTCAGTCCTGTGTTTTCAGTTCCAGCTGCTGCTGCCAATCTGGCACTAAAGCAAAAAAAAACAACAATGTATCCAATTTACTTTCTATGTCTAAAACACTGAATAATTGTGGACATGAGCAAAGTAAGATGTTTGCTCATGTTGAAATAAAAATATTCTCAACATTATTTTTATTTTGAGAATATTACAATATGAACCCACAGCATAATCCAGTTCCTGATTAGGGATCAGCTCAATAAATAAAACTCAAAATTATCCCTTTTTATAAAGGAAACTTAAAACATTTCTCTTCTCTGTTATTACAACAGATCACTGTTGACATGTCCACTGACATTTGTATGATATTTGAGGGAGTCCCTAATATGATGAGATTTTTTTTGGTTTATTCTTCATTGTGTAGGTAATTTTCTGTAATTAGTTGTAGATAATTTCACCAATCATTTACTTATTTGGGGTCTGTTTGCCAACAGTGTACTTAAATATATAAAACTTTGTTTTAGTTTAAGCGTTGTTAACTATGAAACATAGGGTACTATAACTGTGAAACATTTTAAATAGACAAGATTAAAATAGGTTTTAATCTTGAATATATTTTAACTTGATGCCATACATTAGCCATATTTGGCACCATGGGATTTGTTTGTTGTTTTTTAAGGCTCTTCTTTTGACCACTGAGGACAGGCGCCAGTCCTCCAGCACAAATTAAACCCCAGGAATCAATAGTAATGCAAAAACTTACAAGTAAATTAGTAAATTGTTATAGTTAACAAAATGAATGTTTAAAAGCTTGGACAGCAATGTGAACATTAAATAGATGTGCTATGTTACCAAAATGTAATCAAGAAATGTTGTTTGGGTTCAGTTTTTCAGGACTTAATAAATGACTTTGCTTCAGATTTAAGATTTTATTTAAAACGTTTAATGGAAAAAATATATCTATTTTTGTCTGACCTGGCTCTAGTGGTCCTTCTCGGTGGAGGTGGAGGCTCTACATCCGACTCTGCGCCAGAATCTGAACTGCTCTCCTTCTCGCCTTTTCTCCTCCTCTTCTTCTTTTTGCTTTTGTGTTTTCTGTGCTTTTTGTTTTTCTTGTGAGGCACCTCAGTACTTTCCTTGGCATTCACGTCATCTTTCTCAGGCGCTTCATCCTCACCTGTACACCATATGTAGTACCAAGTATTTTAGTTACACAACTCTTTAAAATCCACAACAAAACACAGGCTAAATCATCAGGAGATTATGCAGAGATTGTCTTGACAGTGACCAATGTGGTTCATGTCCAGTAACCAACCAATGTTTCTTAAACGGCAGTGCAAATGATCCTTTCAAGAAATTATAACAGAATTGAATCAAAGAGCACACAAACAGGCATCTGCCTAATAGGAGATTTTCCAGACGTAATTAAAAACTTATTTTTAGACTAAATAAAATGTAATTTATTTTGTACAAAATGCAGCATATAAAAATGTCTGTGTAAATTAAAAAAAGATTAGAAGAAATGAAGGCAACACTGAAAATGTACAGATTTGGAGCGCTATGCATTACGTACCTGATGGAACGTCCACTGCACTTTCCATGATGGCAGCACAGAAATGTGGTAAAGAGACCTCTTAGAGATGCTGGAGTGGATCTCTCTTAATAAATGCTGTGGGGAAAAAACAAAGGTAATAAAATCTAAAGATGCATTATACCTAAACAGCACTTATACATTCAACTCAAGCATATCATTGAGTTAAATGAGAGACAAGCAGAGAGCAGTGCTTGTCTCTCAGTTGGCTAACATTTACTTAAACCCACAAACGAGCCAAAAATCAAACCATCCTATTAACTAAACAACAGACAGTTTTAAAAACACCAACACACACAATCTCAGTCAAAAACAAATTAAAACAACCCTGGAAAAAAGTTGAGCATGAAGGCTTTCAGGTGGGGAAAAAAAAAAAAAGTTCCACTTCAAATCCTTTTCAAAGGTTTGTGTAAGAAATATCACATCTGCATAATCTGCCACCATTTCTCCTGACTTAGATTTGACAAAACTGGTAATCTCTCGGCAAGGTAGCTACAAAATATAAGCAGATGGCTTTGACAAAGTAATATTTGAACGTCATTCAATTATTTGGTTTTCAACTACAATGAAAACCACAATAATTAAAGATGGTGTCCTGAACGCTGGTTCTGCAATTTCCACTTTTAAAAAAACGATCTAGTACAAATTACATTATAAAGAAAGCCACAAACCAACTCTCTGAAGAGGTACAGTGTCTTCCATAGACTACAATATAATCATTACTGCCAAAATATCCCAAACATTGGCTCAACAGAGCAACTCTTAAACAAATAACCCTAACCCTATTTACCCCCTTGCTTTGCTTTCCTGCCCCACTTAAATGTTTTAGGTCATCAAATGTTAATATCAGACAAATACATCCAGAATAATTACACTTATCAGTTTCAAATGATGATTTCATTTATTAAGGGAATAAAGCTATCCAAGCCAACCTGGCCCAATGTGAAAAAGTAATTACCCTCTAAGTGACTAGGTTATTCCACCCTTGGCAGCAACAACTGCCATCAAGTGCGTGATATCTGGCTTTGAGTCATTTACGCCACTGGGGAAGAATGTTTGCTCCACTCTGCTTTGCACAACTGTTTCAATTAAATTATGAGAGTTTTCCAACATGAATGACCTATTTCGCTCGTCTCAATCATATTTAAGTCTGTGCTTTACTGAGTCATTCAGAGGTGGACTTGATGATCTGCTTTGGATCATTGACTTGTTGCAGAACTCTAGTGTTCTGAACAGCTCGAGACCATCACACTACCACGACCATGTTTGAATGTAGGTATGACCGATGTCCTTTTTCTAAAAGGTTGTTTTACATGAGTCCTCCACTTACCAAAAAGTTTCAATGTTGTCTCGCCAGTAACACAGAATATGTTTCCCCAGTCTAAAAGAACTATCAAGATATTTTTTGGCTGGTTGGTGATGAGCTCTCGATGTAATTTTGATAGACCAACCGTTCCTGGGAAGGTTTTCCACTGTTTCTTATATTCTCAATTTGAGAATAATATTTCACACTGTCTCAAAGCCTTAGAAATGCCTTTATAAAACTTTCTAGACTTATGTTAATGATTAGTTCTTGAACTCCTTGATTTTAGTGTATTTCTTGCTGCCCAACAGATTGTGTGTAAGAGATTTATTGATTCTACAGACCTAACAGTGGGGAAAAAGGTTGTTCATCATATTAAATTCATAATTATTATGAGGTGTGATTACTTTCTCAGACTGTTTAGGTTAACTTTCAATAAATAAATCATATAAACCCTGCTTGTAGTATCTGTATAATAAATTTGCCTGATATAAAAATTTGTTCATTTTTAAGTGTAACAAAATAAATCTTTAAGGGGGTAAATACTTATTCACAGCACTACATACTGAGATATTTAGAATATGCTTTGCAAATTATTGGCAGTTATGGTCATTTTATTTAACAAAATGTACATTTACATAGAAATGTTAGTATTTACATACATCAAGTTCCCTTGAATTCCAATGTTTAAACTACTGTAATTGTCTATTTTTTTAACCGACTACCATAATCTTGGAGTCCTTTAAAAGTTATTTCAATGCGTTTTAACATGATATTTTGTTGTTTTTGTTTTGTGAAACGCTTCTTGGAAATACAATTAAGAAAGTAATTTAAACATTTTATATAGTGGGATTTAAAAAACAAAATGCACTAAAAACATTTATTTCAAAAGGAATACCAATAGCAGCACCACACAAATAAGGATGTAAAGTCACCAACTTGATCTTGAGTATAAATCACCATTAGCGGCAGACAGCACATATCTGCTCTAGAGTACAGACCATACAAGTCACAAGAAGTCAAACTACGCTTGCAAAACCGTACTAAAGAACCAAACAAAAAACAATTCACGCCATGTATTAATAGTTCTTAATGGATGGTACTTGATGAAATAATGCCCAACAGACGACGTAATATTAAATTCATAAGAAGATTTTTTTATATTTTAATGAATAAATCCGACAAATCTAGTTAATTCATTCACAACGTAAAATGTTATCAGATGAAACCTGACTAAGTACTGATTTGCAACAAATAAAAGCAGCGTCGAAAGCGGAGCTAAATGAGAACAAAGTTGTGCACATCGCCATCCCGTAAACACGTTAGATAACGTTGACCAGTGTCAGGCCTACAATGCCCTGACTAACATTCATCCACATATGGTAGCCGATGGCTCTAGCTAGTCAGCTCAAACTGATCCGTAAGAATAAAATACGTCATATTTGAAAAGTTCTGAAAACTGTTTAAAATATTTATAAAATTATTAGCCCCAAGAGCCAAATATCCTCCTTGCAGGAAGATGCGGCCTCACACACCGACAACGCACTAGCAGCTCAAACCTTGAAGCTAATGTAGCTGCTAAACATTTAGCTGCAAGTGATGTCAACAAAGCGAAGTTGTTCCTTTCACAGAGGTTTTTAACTGTACAGTGAATATTTACCCGGTTTACGTTAAATGGCTCCGGTTCGTGTAGAGAAAAAGGCAGACGAGTACTACGCTGAATTGTGCGAAATCAAGCAGTTGTTGAATATGCTAACCGTTAACGTTAGCTTGCTCTCTTCTCCGCCATGATGGAGAGAGGTATCCCAACATGCCATGCTGCGCGGTTTGAATGACTGCGTCACTGTTTCCCAGGCAACACCACAGTAAACCAGTGAGCCGCTGTTTTTAGGCTGTAAAGGGGACCACTTGACAAAACCACTTGTGACCAAGTATACTGTATCATTTAGTCCAAAACTTGGACTTGAGTAAGATCAAATACTAGAACTCAATACAATTCAGTTTAAGAATACTTTATTAATCCCAGGGGGAAATTACATGTTGTTGTGACCCTTTTTTCTCAAAGAGTTGCTAATGGGCATGGGCAGGAAAGCTAACGTAGCAGTATGTATTACAACAACTCAGAGGAAGCCTCTGACTGAAGATGTTGTTGTTGTATTGAGAAGGATGCTCAGAGTTGTCTGTAATTGTCTTGCTTTTATGATTAATCTTTTTTTGCACAATAATCTCCAAATGTTCCAGAGAAGTCCCCAAAACAGAACCAGCATTATTTATCAACCTTTATAGTTCTCTGGTTCTGACGCTTCTGCCTCAGTTAATGATGGCAAAAGAGATTGACTTTACACAATTATACAACAAACTTCTAAAAGATGTACAGCATCTGACTGCAAATACTGAAGTACCTACATCTGTTCTCTCCCTTCTTATAGACAGCCATTTGTCAAGCCTGCCCAGAAAAGTATTTTGAGAAAAAATGTTAAAGTTAGTATGAATAATGTCTATGGAAGCTTCCATAAATGTTCACAAAAGATGACTAAACAAAATGGACAGGGCATTTGCCCTTTAATCCTTGTGCGTGCGAGGACTGAAGCAAATGATACAAGTTGTAAACACAAGGGTTAAGCCACTTAGAGGCAGTGAACTAATTAGTCAAATTATGAAGTGAAAATTTATAGAGTAGACTTTGACATCATAGCAAAGCTATGTTTTATTTGTTTTAGTCCATCTGCTGTAAAGATGGACTAAAACAAACCTGTAGATTTTAAGAAAAAAATCAGAGGCAATTTATTTGAAGTAATATGTTTAGATCCTTTGTTCAAAGGTTGTTAAAAGGGTAACTTAAAGTATCTATTTTGTGTTTTTCAGTCTCCATCCTATGAGTCCAATATAGAAGGTTTAGCTCAAGTTTTACTGAAACCTAGCAAAAGATACTTGCATTCATTACCTAGTAGCCTTTTACTTAGCAACAGAATATACAGAAAAGTAAAGAAAAAGAGGGGGCAAATTAGCTTAATGTTAACTATATGTAAAGGCTGTGCTTTTATTTTGGTAGTGTCGGTCCCGGAAGTGTGGTGTCACCTGTTTCTCTGTTGAGTAAGGAACGATTGTAAAAGTTTACGGATAAATTCAGGACATGTTTTACTGCGAAACATTTTTATAAAATTAAAAACATGAAGAAGAGATTTCACATCGACCTGGACGATTCTGCTTTCACTAAAGAAAGAACACCGGTCTGTATTTTGATATAGCTACTTGCTGTGTAGCTAACTAGTTAGCCCTTCAGCCTGTTCAAAGAACCTTCAATTTCAGATGTCTTTCAAAATAGTTTATCAAGGACAATTCTGTGAAAAATATGTCAGATCAATTCTCATGTTGTTATTTGATTGTTTTCCAGTTAAAGCCACAGTTTCAGCCTTTATCCAAAGGACAACAAAACACAACCGCTCCAGCTACGTCTACCACAGAGTCAGTTACAAAATCATCTGCGCAGCCCCTCTCCTATGCAGATTACATTGTCCAGAGTAAAACTACAACAGCTGCTGCTCCACAGAGAGATGCTTACTCTAAACTGGTCAGGGCTGAAGGAGCTGGAATCAGCAGTTTACAGCCAGTGGAGACTGTGTCGACCCGCATTTTGGGCTCTGAAACGGTTCAAGACTGTGTTAAAGGGACTGAAGTTCAGCCCGAGGACGTGAAAAGGAATGATGAAAAACACGAGACTGCTGCTGAGGATAGCAGCAGTCTGAAGTCAGATCCAAGTGTCATCCAGGGTCCCAAACCAGTGGGATCTGGGAGCAGCATTATAGTCAGTCCTCGACAGGTAAGCTTGGACTTGTAAATATATTGGACTCACTAAAGCACAAGATATCTCTGTTTATGTGCATCAGTAATTACACGCTTGTTGACAAGTGTCACTTTTGATTTATTAATTGTTTGCATGTTTGTTTTTGCTTCTGCAGAGGGGTAATCCCATTCTAAAGTTTGTGAGGAGCGTGCCCTGGGAGTTTGGAGATGTTGTTCCTGATTACGTCTTGGGACAGACAACTTGTGCTCTTTTCCTCAGGTGGGTGGCGTTAGGGGGCTATGAAGTAAACTACTCTGTTTGGGGTCTTTGATATCTTTGGTACTCCATGTGTTAACGTTTCATGCAGTAATACTCCATCCAGCAGACTGAATATGTTATTGGTATAAAAAGCATCAATTCCTGACTAATTGATGCTGAATGGAGCATTGTTACAGAATGCAAACAATGTATATTCCTACCAGTAGGTGGAGAACTTATTGACAAAGTAACATTGTATTTGGCTTTGTAATACCCTTTATTATTAAAACAACTAAGACTAGACTTTTATTGTCAAAGTAGGGCATGTTGTATTTTATTAGTGAAGAAAACTTGCCCAAGATACATTTTTGAATGTTCTGGATTATTGATATTTATATTAATACTGCTCTCTCCACACTTCAGTATTTAGGTTCTGCGTTTTAAAAGAGTTTAAATCTTTCTTAAAGGTTTTAAGAGACCAGTACAACCGCTGATTTTAAACTGGATTTTGTTTCTGCATTATGTGGACTCTGACTTATTTTGTTTAGATATTTTGGTGTTAATTTCTAACTTTTATCCTGCCTGATTTTTCTGACTCTTCCTTCCTATTATTGCATTACAAACGGTACATTTGTGTTGTTATTGCATTGCCTTGATGCACTGATGTTGTTATAATAATTAATTGATTAATCTATTGTGCAGCTCTGTTCTAAAACTTAAATCATTTTTAGGAAACATGGAGTGGTGTTTTTCTGTTTGATTCGTGAAGTTTGTCCTAACGCTCGTTCTGTTTTATGTTTTGTGATTTTTCTCTTTTTCATGATGATGGCTTTGGACCTGATTTGAAGCCTGAGGTATCACAACCTAAATCCAAACTACATCCATGACCGTTTAAAACAGCTTGGAAGTACATTCACCTTACGTGTGTTGCTGGTTCAAGTTGATGTGGTAAGTAATGTTTAATCACTGTCACAGAAGACTTTCATTTAAGGTTGATCAGAGAAGAATGGGACATAGTGTGCCGAATCTTTACATTTATCTGTATTTATCATTTTTCAATTTGCTGTGCTACACCTACAAAGTAGCATCAGTACATTTCAAAATATGTTTTTGTCCTAGTAGTCAACATTACTTTTCTTATGCAATTTACACTTACAGTAGATTCCAGATTTACTTTAATGCTTGTCTGTGTTCAGATGAATTTTACTTTACTATTTGTAAAGTAAAACAATTTGTTCAAAGGTCTAAAAATAATTAAAAAAAATGCTCAAGGCTACTGTTTCGTACTTAAATAGATGTATATAAAATTGTAACACAAGTAATTTTGTAAGCAGAACATCCCTGGGACGACTTCGGTTTCTGTCAGGCTATTTAAATCAGTTTTAACAGAAGACTAACTGTAATGTGAGCTCCCCTTACAGAACTGTTCATCTGTGAAGTGTATCTTGCTTCCACAGAATTGGGTTTGCTTACAACTGTACAACTGAAGCGTACAGCTGGTTACTATTTTTGGCAACACACTCAACAAAAAAATAATAGATGTCATGAAATTGGCCTATTTGCAAAATAAGTCTACTGTCTTCCCATTTAATGTAAGAGTTCATCATTAAGAATAATGTATAATATCACAGTGTAAATTTATTTGTTTTTATTTGTACAGAAGGATCCTCATTACGCTTTAAAGGAACTGGCTCGCATCTGTGTCATGGCCGACTGCACTCTTATCTTGGCTTGGAGGTAAAATTAACAAAAGACACACATCGGTGTTCAGAGAAACTCTGTTAACTTCTTCAGCACGTTTAAATTGTATAAAGGAATGATAAAGCGAAGTTTGGGGTTTTTTTTTATATGTCACCTAAATTGTATGTGTTAGTCATAAACACCCTAAGATGGCTTTTAACAGTTTTTAAAAAATTTCATATACTGTAAATAAACTTGTGAACCACAGTTGAGCACTTTTCTCTTTTATTTTTTATTTTTTGGCTTAATATTAAATTATCAGTCCAGAAGAAGCAGGACGTTACCTTGAAACATACAAGTCATATGAGAAGAAGCCAGCAGATCTTCTGAAGGAGCAAGTAGAAAAAGACTATCTATCAAAGGTCTGTTTGTAGGTTTGTTTTGTGTTAGAAATTTCATTATTCTGTACATTTCTCCCACAAAAAATAGGCTATTATTATTTATTTAAAAATAGATTATACAAAACCAAAATACAGCTGAGTCAACTTAGTACCAGCACATAACTGTTTTTTTGTGTGTTTCTTTAAAGGTTACAGATTGCCTGACTACTGTGAAGTCTATAAACAAAACCGATGCCATAACCTTGCTATCCACTTTTTCTGTGAGTATTTCTGCGAAACAACTATGAGGCCATCCTGGATTGGCTTATTTCCAGAATGGCCAATATATTGCTCACACAGGAGCCACAAAAGAATAGTTAATACAGACTATATAAAATTTCACCTTTTTTTATTTAAGTCTAAGCTCAGAAATGCTCGGTAATTTGTTCCCATTTATTATCAGTCTTCTCAGCTTGATGCTCTTAATTGTAAAGAAATTAAAGATGTATCTTAATATGAAATGTTCTATAAAATGACTTGATTTTTCCATTACAATATTTTAGCACTGTTCTGTTTCAACTGTTAACTCGACTTAGAATGCTGCAGGCACTATACAGATAACATACTGTGCTTTCTACTTCTTGTCCAGACTGTAGAGGGAATCATCAATGCCTCTAAAGAAGACTTGGTTCTCTGTCCGGGCCTCGGACCACAAAAGGTGAAGACATATGGATCTTAAAGAAGGCTCACAATGATTATTCCAAGCATTTATTGAACATTGCTGATTTACCTTTTGCGTTGACAGGCGAAGCGTCTTTATGATGTCCTACATAAACCTTTTCTGAAGTCAAGAACAAACAACAGCTGACATGGAAAGAATTGAAGAAAGGAAAGTTGTCCCATTGAACAACCTTCACTACCACACAATTTAAAGTACTTAATTACAAGCTCAAAATATTTTGATTAAAAAAAATACATGAACCATTTTATGCTGTTTTATGTTTTGGGGACTATGTTTTTTTTTACAGTAATAAATGTTATTTTTTTACAGTATATTCTCCCCTTTGTGTATTTATTACTGATGTAGCACCATAAAAAAACTATTTGGCCTCTTTTAAATTTCTTCTGTTTTTGCTTTTTTCACACTTGGCTGTTTTAGATCATCTTACTGCCATAAGCAGCAGAGAAACAAGACCATCGCAGAAACCACATTGTTTGACGTTTTACGCTAGATAGTGTGATGCACCTTTTCAGAAAGTTCCACTTTTGTTGCTTGCTACTCTTGTTGCTTCCATCGGTGTCATTTTAGCCCAGTTTTTTTTAATTGCTGAAACATGACCACTGACCTTAATTGAGCCAAGAGAAGTCTGTAGTGCTTTAGATGTAGTTACTGTTTAGTAATTTTGGTTGGCTAGTCACTCCAAAGAAAATCCATTACTGTTCCATGCAGTCTCAATTTGTAGATAATGGCTCCCATCATGGGTTATTGGATTCCTAAGGAATTATAAAGCTTTGTAAGCATTTATCTAGGCTGATAAATGTTAGTGATTATATAGTAATTATATAGTTAGTGATCTAGCAGTAATCAAGTCTGGGTGTGGTGAGTACAATTAGCCAAAAAATTTTTAATCACCTTTAAATCACGATTTAACAAGATGACAATTACTTTCTCCACATTAGACAGCTTTTGTTTAGATAGCTTTTTTCCTTTATAAAAAAAAAGAAGCATTACAGAATAAAAATATGAGTTGCAAAAGTTAAATATCCTTTTTATGTAATCAGATAATTAATTTTGTGGGAGCTGAAAGTGCTTTTTATGTAAATGTGTCTTAGTTTACCTTGTATGTTACAAAACGGCAAGATCCAAAATCCTGGAAAAAGCGACTGATCATGATGTCAAATCGTTTAATTTTAAACGAACACCACTATTGTCACGAATTAAAATTTATTGTATGCGGTACAATAAATGTGGGTGATCTGGATTATTTTCAGTAATTCGACATGATGAATAAAAGAGTTTCGAAATTTCCGACAGCCGTGAAGGCTCCCAAGTCAACGTCAAAAACAGGAAGTGGTTTCCGCACATACTTCTGTTAAAGTGAGTGAGTTTTGCCGCTTGTTTCGCTGTAGTAACATATGACTGTTTTGACTGTTATAAAAGGTGGTTCAGATGTTGAAATAGATTGCATTAAAAGGCTAAATCAATTCTTCGTCCAAGCCTCCTGTTTAAAACATGCAGACGGAGAAAGTAGAAGAGGAGGATGCTCCTGAAGAGTATGTTGCCCTGTGTGATTTCACTGCAAGCGGCTCTGAGCAGGTTATTCTTCTGCCAGTCAAACTTCTTGTAAGACTTTGTAATAAAACTGTCCAGATTAACCATTTTGCTCCGTTTTGTTCCACAGTTGAGTTTCATCACAGGAGACAAGCTGCTTGTGCACAACAAGTCTTCAGCAGATTGGTGGTGGGCAGAACTGCAGGGGGTGATCGGTTATGTTCCTGCCAGCTATCTGCGCCTGGATGGTGCTGAGGAGGGGGACGACGCATCCTTAGAGGACCCCTGGCAGGATGACGAATACTTCGGCAGCTACGGGACACTGGTTAGAAACATAGAACGGTCTTTATTTTGTTTCAATTTTCTCCAAGTTTCACAAACTGACTAATGCTCTATTTAATAAAATCAATCAACCTTGAATCCTCAGGCAAGACTCCCACAGTGTGTTAAACATAGCAGGACCAACTAATTATATTAGTTGATGCGACGTGAACATTTTTTTTTTTACTTTAATGCTAATGACTCAAAATGATGCTTTCTCATTAAATTGTGTTATCATTTTGTAACAAAGTAACAGTGCAAAAGCAAAAGTATTCTCATCCCTTGAATGTTTTCACGTTTTGTCAAAATACTGCCACAAGTTGCCTAATTGTGTAGGTGTTAGGAAAATAATTTGATCCCCCCCCTTTTACTTTCCAAACAAAAATCTTAAAAGTATGGCATGTGTTTTGTAGTTGCCACTCTGATACCCCTAAATAAAACCAAGTGTAACAAACTGCTTTCAGAAGTCACTGAATTAGTAACTCTGTAGGAGCTGCAGTAATGCACAGCTCAGAAGGGAGAATCTGTATACTAGAGATTATTGTATTGGAAGTCGTGTTCGCATTTTGCCAAAAGACACAGCAGATGTATGGAAGATTGTGTTGTCAGATGAAGTCTAACCAATACTGTTAAGTGTCTCATTATGCTGTTGAGATGCTTCTTTTTAGCAGGCACAGGGAGGCTGATCAGAGTTGCTCTGAAGATGGAAGCATCTAAATAAAGGGCAGCTAGAAAACCTGTTGGAGGATGAAAAAAGATTTCAAACAGTGGTCAAAGGTTTACTTTCAGGCATGCAAATGACCCTAAAAATACTGTGGAAGCTGAAAAAGCATGGTTTACATAAACTAATATCCATATGTAAAAATGTCCCACTCAAAATCCAGACCAAAGTCAAAGGGAGAATTTATGTTCATGGATACTCTTCATCAAACATTGCTATTTTGCTATGTTGAATAGGCAAAAACGTCAGTCTTGAGATATAGCAAGCATGTACCACAACAGACTTGCTGTAAAATGAGCAGTCATATGTTACTGGAGGCGCTAAATACAAATTCACACCACACTTTCTTACTTAGTTGTAAACATTTTTGAAAATAATGTTTGGTCCACTTCACAGTAATGTATTGCTTTGTGTTTGGTCTGTTAGATAAAATTGATTATACTTAATGGTTGCATGGTGAAACTTAAAAAAAAATGCTTCTATGTGTTAGATACTTTTGCAAGACACCACATATTTAGCTTCAAAAATTTTATGAATAATCAAATACATTTTCACAGGAATGTGTAAACGTGTGTCCCAGTCCTAAGGCACCTAACCCTCGGAGTTGTTACTTTTAAAGTGCATCAACATATCAGTTTATGGGGGACTTAAAGTGACATAAAAGGAGAAACAGGATAAACCTTCACAACAGCTCTTGATGTTTGGTAATGCAACGTCATTAAAGAAACTGAAAGTATGTCACACCTAGAATGTATTTGAAAGTCAAGGCTCCTGTAAAAATGCAAATACTAGAAACTCCAATAAATAATCAAAGCAGTCAGCAAGATGCTCTTGCTGACAGATGCATTTGTGCAGATTTTCTCGCAACATTATTGACACTTTTGTTGTGCATGTTTGGGAGAAGAACATCACAGTTTATTGCCAATAGTTTTAAAAGAGATTTGTTAGGGATATCTATAAATAAACTGCATCGGAAAGATAATGCAACTATACAAAAAACAAAAACTGTAATCACACCATTGAGTTTGTGAGAATAAAGTCTGGGAGTTTCTATTGAGTTTCTGCATCTCTGATTATGGTTATTAATCTTCATTAAACAATTCACAATATAAGATATGTTAGTTGTACTTTACACGGACACCGTAGGACCAACACAGCACAGTGAAGGGCATGGTACAGAGACAAAGACTTTATTAGAAATCTGTCTCCTACCTCAGACCCACGGATGGGCCCTATATGGATTTATCAATACACGCTGCAGTTAGACTGCAGATATTCAAGACCCATGATCAGGGTTGTAGATTCTAATTTGCACAAACTTCAGTCAGACGAAGGATCGATGAGCCAAACTGACTAGATTAGCATCCTTGCTGAAACAAGCCCTCTGCTGTCTGCTGCTAATGCAGCACAGCTTACATAGAAGCACAAATCACTTTCTGCTATATAAATGTTCATTTAAATACAGCAGATGTGCTTGTGTGGCTTAACTGTGGAACAATGTACCTCGTAACGTAATTTCAGTTACTTTCCTACATAAAAATTAGTTTAATTGATACACGTGTCCACAGACTGTAGTCTTGCACATAGCAGTTATTGTATTTATTTTATTTGTTTGTCGCACAGAGGCTTCACCTGGAGATGCTGTCGGACCGGAGCCGCACCGAGACGTACCGACAGGTTATTGTCAGCAACAGCGCTTCACTTAGGGATAAGGTGGTGATGGACCTCGGCTGTGGGACCGGCATTATCAGCATGTTCTGTGCTCAGCTGGCAAAACCTTCTATGGTAAAAATGGCAGATAAGTTCTAGTTGAACACACTTTAATGTTTTGTCTTCTGAGGTTTTCAAATGTATTAAATTCTTCAGGAATTCATGCCCCTTCCTTCAGATATTATATATTTTTCTGTATTTACCTGCAAACAAGGGGTTTTATTGGGATTTTTATGATGGGCCAACCCAGTGCATAGTTGTGAAGTGAAAGTAATATAATTCATAACTTTTTTTCTTCTTCTTTCATATAAAAATCTGAGAAGTGTAACACTTATATGTATGAACCTAATTTACAGGCTTGCAGAGCCCCCTGTCACATAAAATACTTCATTTTGTGCTTTGTTTCTGATAGCTTTGCAGGCCCACAGACTGAGGCTTTTCCCCACCAAAATAACTTTAAATAACTAAGCTCCGATATGGAGCATCTCTAAACATTGGTTTTAAAGTCTTGAATAAAATTCTCTATTAGATTTGGCTGTAAGCCTTTCCAACACATAAATATGCTTTGTCGCGGGCCATTTTGTATCCAGAGAACTTTTTTTGAGGTGTCCCCTACACGGCTTGTGACTAACTTCTGTGATTAATGCTGTCCTCGCCAGGCCTGTCAGTTCAGATGGATGACCATGTCTTGGTAGGGTTGCTCTTGTACCATACTCTTTGTATTTGATTATCATAAATTAAACAGCACTCTATGGAATTATCAAAACTTTGGATTGTTTTATAATTTGTCCTTGCTTTAAGGTTTCCAACAAGGGTCCCCCTGCTGTGTTCCTTGGTCATAGTGATGCCTTTTGTTTACTAATGTTCTCTAACAAATCTCTGAGGTCTTCATACAGTAGCTGTATTTGCATTGAGATTACACAAAGATTTATTCTTTTTACTAATTAGATTGGCTCTAAAAACAATTTGGCAGTACTAGGTTTGATATAAGGGCAAAAATTTAAGATTGTTAAATCACCCCACCACGTGTCTAACAAATTTATTTGTAAAAACCTTTCAAAACTATGCCTTATTTTTCTTCTATTTCACAATTATGCACTGTTTTGCGTTGATCTGTCACATCAAAAATCTGAATAAAATGAATTGAATTCGCTGAACGGTTGCTTCTGCAAGATCCTACATGTGCTTCACATTATTCATTAATGTGTTTATACCTCCATCTCTTGGACAAGCACTGTTACTACTGCAGAGACACAGCTTGGTGTTAACACTGCTCTAATTACTTGGTCGTTCTGTAGGTGTATGCTGTAGAGGCGAGCTCTATGGCGGAGCACACCAGACAGCTGGTGAAGCAGAACGGCTGTGAGGAGGTGGTCACTGTGCTGCAGGGGCGAGCAGAGGAGCTTGAGCTGCCAGAGCAGGTGGACATCCTGGTGTCTGAGTGGATGGGAAACTGTCTGCTGGTAATTCTTAAACCTTCAGTGCTGCTTGTTATAAAATTTTCCGTAGCATGCATAAACCTTGTAACTTCCAAATTTGGGAGTGATTTTAGAAGCATTTCTAACCAACTTTTGAATCAATATGTAAAGTTGAGCTCGCAGACTTCCAATGATCTATCCAATGAACTAAAGTACAAAAATGTTAATGACTTTCATTTAGCTCAAATTAGTGTAATTTCCTCCTTGATCTGAAACGGCAGTCCTTCAACGCTGTTTTCCTGCACCATGTGTCTGGGTTGCACACGTGAATCAAATAATTTGTTCATTAGTGGTTCTCTTTAGAACACGGGCCACAAGTCCAGTTCTGGAGAGCTGCTATCCTGCAACCTTTGGATGCATCCCTTCTGTAACACACCTAAATGCAATGAACAGCTTACTGCTGGGCCTCTGCAGAGCTGAATGATGTAATAAGTCTTCAGTTGAATCACTGCTTATAATTTATTGCATTGATCCTCTTGTGGTTATCTTTTGTTGTTGGCATTTATTGAGTCTTTATGAAAAATAATTATCATCATTATCTCTAATTTTTGTACTTTCTGCTGGTATAGTTTGAGTTCATGGTGGAGTCGGTCCTCTTGGCCAGGGATCGCTGGCTCCGGGACGGCGGTGTGATGTGGCCCTCCTCAGCAGCTTTAGCTCTGGTTCCATGTCAGGCCGACAGCTACTACACAGAGACAATGGCCTTCTGGGAGCGACCTTATGGCCTGGACTTCACACCACTACAGTAAGAGCCACTGATCAGCTGTGGAGCTGAACATTATCTTTTTATCTACTTTTGTTTGCATTGCTCACTCCTCATTTTCAGAGAATGTACACAAATGTGTAGTTGGTAGATTGATGTAGCCAAACTGACTACCAAACTGAGATTTCTTACCTAGTGGGATGAGTCCTGTGGAACCCAGTGGAGGGTGTCCTCTAAAGAAATTTGGCTTTTAACTTTGAATCACTTACAGCAATAAGCTGTTTCTTTTTGTAATAAACTGTTCAGAGTCTGAAAAAAGTATCAATTTCAAGCTTTGCAAGATACAGAGCCAAACACTTCTGCAGGTTCTTCATGGTCGATAGCAACGTCTTTGTTTTTGATGAAAGTCAGTGAAGATTAGACACCAGGATCAACAAAAGGCTCATGAAACAAAATGAAAGAAGGAAAAATAACACGAATGAGCAAGAAAATGGTTCAGAAATAGATTTAGAAATAGATTTTTAAGGAAACCAAATAAGTAGTGCACAGTAATGACATTTAGTGCCATTTTTTTCTGTCACAAGAATTATGAACCTGTTAGATCGTTTTTTATTTAGTTTTAAACAATAAGCTTCTATATAGGATTGGTAATAACCTAATTATATTTTATTCAAGTTTGTTGAAGCTGAGACAGATGTAGAAGTAGCAGAACACTGGCCTTGAGCACTACCTGCATATGTGCTGCAGAGGGAGCTAAAGATTATTCTTTTTGGTTTCTGTTGTGTGATGTCTTGATTTTTTTGAAGAGATCATTGTTGACTTACCCAATTAAATAAAGGTTAAATAAAAATTGGGTGAAACTTTAAGCTTAGAAGGAACTGTGTGCTTTGGACAGATGGAATAAAAATCAGACTTTTTTGAAACAAAGATTTTAGGTGGGTTTAGTTTGAAAAAAAAAAAAAAAAAGGAATATGTTGAAAAGCATATTATACCCAGGGTTAAGTATGTATGATTCTGTAGGTCTGTTTCTCCTCCAGAATCCCTGGGGAACTTGTTAGAGTGGATGGCACCATAAGCCTCTAGCTGCACAGTTTAACTAAAACTCTGGGGGAATCTTACCAATGGCTTTTTGAATTGGATATTAATCCAAAAACATGTGGTCAAACCAACACAGAAATGGTTTAATTAACATAAAATGTACATTTTTAGCCATCGCAGCTTGTAAACCTTATAGAAGTATGTCGGGCGTGTTTTCAGTGTGAGATTAATCACTAGCAAAAATGTGTATTAATTTTAAGGATTTTAAACAATTTCTACCAGAAATGCTAGTGAATATTACTTTGTGTCTATATTTATTCAGAAGTCGAGCATGTAAAAACTTGAGCTGACCTAAATGTCTTAATGATTCTAATTCATTCACCTATAAAGCCATATCTTAATTGCCTCTTCATAAAACACTGAGATTAAGGGTTATAAAATAAACTGAGTCATGGAAAAGAACATTTATTTCATGACGAGGAGAAGAAGTGATATAAAATATAACTGCTTATTACATTTGTAATTAAAATAACTGACTACTGTGAATACAAAAATATGTAGCTCCTGAAAGAACTTGTGAAATAGTTGGATGAAGTACATTTTATTTTGTCCCCTGAAGAAAATCATTCATGCATGAATGCAACATGAACTATGTTGCATTCATGCTGTTTCATGTACTATAAATTCCTCCTGCAATCATGTTCAATGCTTTCCGTAGGAGCAGATTCATTCCTTCTTTGGCTCCTCATTGATGTCTTATCCCTGCAGGCCTTTGGCACAGCAGGAGTTCTTCACCAAGCCAAAGTTCAGCCATCTTATTGACCCTGAGGACTGTCTCTCTGCTCCCTGTGATGTCATCTGCCTTAACATGTACACTGTTCAAGTGAGAGACCTTGAGGTATCAAATGGACTTCTCTATTACAAGAGACCACAGTTCTTATCTGTTTATCTTTTGATACTAATGGAGCACAGTTTCATTTCTCAGGAAATGAAGGGCGAGTTTCAGTTTTGTGTGGAGAAGCCTGGAATTTTCCACGGATTCACGGCCTGGTTCACTGTTCTGTTTGAAAGCCTGGAGATGGGAGGAGCAACAGTGGAGCTCAACACCGGACCAAACTCAGAGTAAAAATCAAACTACACTAAGTGATTCACACGTTCAAAATCCATCAATACGTTCGTTCAAAATCCATCAATACGTTAGAATGGAATGTAGTTTCAAAAATGTAATTTAAAAACTCATTTATAGATTCATTACACAAAGCATTTATTTCTTTTAATTTTAATACATCTCTACGCAACGTTCACATGCCTGACATTAACCATTAACCAGTTTCTCCTCAGTGTTTTGAAATCGAGGTTAAAATGTGAGGAGGAATGAATGTCCTAAGTGGACTGTAAAGTATCATGCCGCTACATGTCTGCACCAATCAGTTTGAAGAGTCATTTAAATGCCCATTTCAAAACTTGTTTCTTTTTCCCACTCTTTAATTATCCACAAAACACCAAATGTGCTACTCTTCTGGCTTTTATTTATTTTATTCTGACCTTTTTATTCTATATTCTATCTATATATCTGTTGTTTGGCAAAACTGTGAAGGACTTTGGTCAGCTATTTTTCTTTTAACTTTGCTAATAAATGCATTGAAATTGAGGAAGGGAAAATGCTAAGGCCCATTTTCAGGATACATCGGTGTGCGTTGCCTCATCTTGTGAGTGTCTCTCAAAACTGCTAAACAGGCTTTGCTTTGCAGTCTTTTTAGGGCTAAATCCTCAATATCCACCAAATCTTAATTTGTAGATTTACATTGTATTCCATTGGATACCAATTAGATACATGGGTTGTATACCCATTGGATACAACCCATTGAATCCTATGAGTTGTATCCAACCCATTGGATACAACATCCTGTGAACAGCAACCTATTTTAGCAACTATATTTTTCTGTGGTTTAGCCTCCATGTGGGTTTAATAAGTTTCTGCTGGACAACTGTCAAGTCAACAATCGTCTCCACGATTATGTAAGCCATAACATAACTTTTTTGTTTGCAATGTTTTGTTTTTTATTGGTTTCATGTATGTTTGTAGAAACTAAATGTCTGGTGTTAATTGGCTGCAAGCCATAGTCATTAAAAAGAATATGAATGAATATGAGTTTTACTGTTTCAAATGAATTTCTAAAGTATACAAATGTTTCAATAGTTCAGTTTACTGGGATCAAGCTGTATTATGAAATGACTTTTTGTTTATGATCTGTTAATCCTCAGTCCAACCCATTGGAAGCAGACTTTGTTCATGCTGGACAGGCCGATCCAGGTGTACGCCGGAGACTCCATCCATGGAAACATTGTCCTGCGCAGAAACCCAGTGTGGAGACGCCACATGACCGTTACGCTGCACTGGAACATCAACAGCAACACGGACGACTCCCAGGCAAATATCTCACTACACTACACATCCATATTCATAAATGTGCTGTTGTTTTCATGGCTTTTGTTCACTTCCTCTTTACATTTATAGGCTGGGACAAAAAGTTTCCCCATGTGGAGGTGACTGGTTTGTGGCGAATCAACAGTAAACCAGTCAAATATGTCCACTTTTTGCCCATGAGCTGCTGCTGACCAGTGATCAGAAGCGGTTACTGAAAACGTGACACCCAGAGAGCTACCTGGCAGGACATTTGAGTCTTTAGTGATGCATCTGATCGCTACAGGAACAGGTGATCACACAACAGGTCATTCTTTAAGAGCAGCATGTGGCTGAAAAGAAGAAGCCGAGGAGTCACTGATTGGGGAAAATAGGGGTCATTGAAGGAGTAGCAAGATACTCTTTCAGGTACAACAGAAAAAGAATGTTTTAATCTTTATTACACTCAAATCTTTACAATGGCTTTTTATAAAAAGAGCTTAATTTACATTTTCACTTATTTAACTGATATTCAATTATTTAAACACCTAAAGATAAGAGGATTTTTTGTTAATTAGTTTTTCATGTTAAAGTAAGCAATACATTAAGAATTGGTGGATTACCAGTAACAAGCTAACGTAATCATTTAAAAAGTCAAAACTGCTAAAACACTCCTGTTGAGGTGCACTACTAAACTGCTGGGTAAAACTTGTCTTCTAAACTTAGACAATATTTGCATAAAACACAAGTCAGGGTCTGGTAGCTAAACCCAGCAACCTTATAAAGGCAAAACTGTTATAAAAATACAGTTTGTAAACTATGACAGAGAGAAAGTCCATTTAACCATTATATATTACTTTTTTTACTCCACAAAGAATGTCAAAAAAGTCCAATGACCCGCCATTACATTTAGTTGGTGAGAATTATAAAGATTGTGCATTTCCACTGTAGGAACCTTTTTACAGGAACTAGAGTAGTATTCAGATTTGTCACTGCAGTTAGTGCATTGTTTATACCTTCTGGTAATTTTAAAACATAAAAAACAGTAATTGGCATTTTTGTTTGTCAACACATTTGAATCCAGCCACACATGTTGAATATCAGTGTTTTACACTGTAGCTGATTTTAATTAATACATTAAATCTCATAACCTTACTGAAACTCAACGAACAATAAGGAGGTAATGCTCTCAAGGCTTTTTTGTTATGAGTTTAATCCATTTTATGTGTTTAAGTTTCAGGATTCAAACCGAAAATATCGCCACCTCAAAAGTCTATCATTAAATTTAAGCCTTAATGAAACAGATGCAGGTCGTTTGAGTCTCATAGTGCTACTTTGTTATAAATCTAACCCATTGCAGATGGGTTAGATTTAATCTGAGTTTTATTTTATTTCATCTGCTGTGTCATATCTACTGAGTAAAAACCGCACAATGAGTTTGGCTCTAGATCATAAGGTTGTAATCTTGAGCTTTTCCCACCTTTCCTGTTGCTCTAAAAAAGTTTGTATATAGAAAAATCTGATAGAGAAATTCAATTAAGCTTGTCACAATTATTTCTTTTTTTTTTTATTCTAGAAGTCCATATAGTGAAGATGAGCACCAATGGTTCAGCTGTAGACTGAAAGTAAACTTTTGGACCTCACAGTGGAAATGCACAAATCTGACATATAAAGAACAAAGAAATACTCCAATAAATAATGTTCCACATGGTCAAAATAAAACATATTAAAAATTAAAATAATAAATATGTGGTATAGATAACATACTTGTAAGTCTATTTTTTTTCTGTAGCAAAAGACATGATTGTTCCTTTGCTATTTTTAAATAAAACAATTATGTTTTATATTTCCAATTATTCTTATCCTTTGTTCTCTTACCATGATATCTTACATTGGGCCGTACCTTTTACAAAAATGTTGTATAGCTTTGCACACATGGGGTTGCAGATAATAAAACTAGATTACGAAATGAGATGAAAGTAGGACAGATATATTCTGTGTGCACAATGATAAATCAAGTAATATGGGGGGGATGCAAACTGCAGAGGACTTGAGAAGAATCAAGAGAAGCTACCAAGAACTACATTTATCTTGTATTTGTATTATATTCCATAACCGCATCCTACATGGAGGATGTAGGAAGAAAAATGTACAGTGAAGAAAAACAGTCCGCCATGTTGGATTAACCCAGATTAACTGAGGTATAAGATGCTCGGAGACATGACCGAGGTAAGGAAGGCTAAAACCTGAACATCACAGAACAAGAAAAATAATCTGAAGCGTATGGACTGTGCCAAGTAATATCTGAAGACAGATTTTTCAGAGGTTTTATGGCTTGATGAAATGAGAGTGGCCTGATGGGCCTGGTGGATGGACATGTGGATCAGTAATGGGCACAGAGCTCCAAGACAGATGTCAAGGTGGAGCTCATTATTAAGGATGAGCTAACTGGATCTTTTCGGGTTGAAGATGGGCTCAAAATCGACTCCCAAAGATACGCCAGTTTCTTCAGGTAGCACTACAGGAAGAAGTGTACATCTTTCAAAAAGACAATGATTTTTATGCAGGATAAAGGCTCACCAGAAAAGGTGTTAAAGGTGGAAAAAACTGCTGACATATGTTCCTCACCTGACCTGTGGGCAGTTAAACAGGAAATGTACAGTGAAGAAAAACAGTCCGCCATGTTGGATTAACCGAGAACACTGTATGAATGAATACTGTATGCTTATTAATAAAAACAAGGTTTGCCTGATAATTGTGAACACTGTACTTGCGCGGCTCTTGTATTCCACTTTAACTCAGTGACATCAGTGTTATACGTTTTCTCATTAGCATCTATTTCTGTCATGTTTGTCACACCCACACCATCATGTTTACAAAAACTGTTCACTTGGACAGTATTTCTCATCAGGTAAAAGACAGAGGCTTGTGGGATACTGCTACCTATTTTCTCATTTGTAAACATTGATGCAAAATGCAGAAGTTGACACTGACGTGCTGTACCCATTTGCTGAAGCAGAAGTGATTGGAAGCATCTCCTCTTCGTTAACCATCAGTCTCAGTTTTTACTGTGACGTGTGTGTTCATCTCCGAGGATAACTCCTGATTGGGTAAGCTCTCAGGGGAAGGAGGCCTGGAGTGCGGAACAAACTGTGGAGGCTTGACAACTTCGTATTTAACACAATTTTTTTCCTTTTTCTGCTTCAAGTGTTTGTCACAGTGGTTCACAAACGTTTCCAGCTTGACGAAGGTCTTGTTGCATACTTTGCAGTGATAAGGTCGCTGGCCCTTTTTTAGGCGTATGTGAAGCCGGATGTATGAAGAGCGTACGAACGTGCGGCAGCAGACGCCGCACTTCAGATCCGCCATGTTGCTTTGCGCTTCGTGTGGCTTGTTGACTGGAGGCGCGGGTGCAGAAACGACAGCAGGAACAGGTGTGGGTCTGGCTTGTCCGGCAGCCTCTAGAGCCTTGTGAGAGAGCAGGGCGGACATAGAGCGGAAGCCCGCGCCACACTGCTCACATTTGAAGGGCCTCTCACCGGTGTGGAGTCGAATGTGGGCCAGAAGCCCGGCCTTCTGGGTGAACGACTTGCTGCAGTAGGTGCACTTAAAAGGCTTCTCTCCCGTGTGCAGCCGACGGTGGGTCTTCAAGTGTGAGGCGCGCCCAAAGTTCTTCCCACATTCGGGGCATTTAAATGGTTTATCACCACTATGGATCACCTTGTGAGCCATCAAGTGGGAGGACTGATGGAAGAACTTCCCACAGATGTTACACCTGAACTTCCTTTCCTTGTTGTGGGAGGTGAGGTGAAGGCTCAGGTGGGCAGATGAGATGAAGGTTTTGTTGCATATGCTGCAGCTGTGGGGGTCCAGTCGAATGCGCCGGTGGGCCCGCCGGCCGTTAGGGGGACTGCTGCTGCCTCCAGCCTCACAGGATGGACATTTGAATGGAGCATCTCTGCTGTCAGTCTGCTTCTGCTTAGCTGATGCGGAATCAGAGTGGGAGTCCAGCTGTGGTGGGCTGAAGCTGCATCCGCACTCTGAGCAGAGCCTGGACTCCTCCTGCTGCTGGTCATCGGTTTTATCCAGCATCCTGATATTTACAACCACACCATGGAGGGACTGATAACCTACAAATGAAATGCAAACACACAACTGGGTAAAGATATATGCAGCTTTTAGTTATACATAGGTTAAATATAACATATAATCACTAAGAGGATAAAATTGATTTTTGTCATCATGGTACTTAGTTGGCACTTTTATTTTCTGTTGGCACTATGCTTATTTCTCTCCTCTACTCCTAACCTTTTAAATCCTCACTCTCACTCAAGGGTGTCAGAAAACATCAGTTTATTGCTTACAGCAGACCACTCTAATTGCCTGTGTTGCACCCTTCCAAAACAAGACATAAGCATTAGAGTTGGACTTCATAGAAGAATATGGCCTGACCTGATAAATGATGTTTATATCTAAGGGAACACAGGATTTATTATGGGAAGAAAGCAATCTGGCAGAGGCAGTGTGATGCTTTGCAGCAGGGGTACAAGATTTATGGGTCACAGAGTTGCTCCCACTGACTTCACAATCAGATAGTGCAGCACGTTATTAGGCAGGTGGTCATAATGTTATACAAGAATGGTTTACCTGCTGTAGACAACGCACAGTTCACCCTCCTCGCTTTATACCTCGTTATCTTTTAATCAGTAACTTATTTCTTCCCCATAAAGTGACCGTCTTAACTTAGGACAGCAAGGACACAGAACACAAACGGGGAAATCTTAAAACCTCAGATAAAATCCGCCCAGTAAAGCTCCTGTCATCATGTTGCGGCCTGCAGCGCCGTAAACAATGCGAGGGATGCAAATCAACAAAGACTCCACATACCGTGCTCATTATTTTCCTAACAAAACGGATCTCTTTTGTTTAGGATGTTCTTCCTGTGAGCTGCTGTTAAAACGTAGCCAGAAACTGGGGTGAGTTAACACATTTCGGGGAGCGTTATGTCGTGTTTCGTCGTTTTCTTTTTCTGGAACGCTGACCCGTTTTTCTGTACAGGAACGGGGCTGCAGCATCATCTAGCGAGTGGCGGAGCAACTAGACAGACTGGTGAGCATTAAAGGGGCGGTACACTTAAATTCAAAACTAACATGTACGGAAACAGTTCAAACAAACATTGAGAGTGAGTTAGGTTTCGTTTTATTGTGGATATGGTAGGAAACTCGAGCTTTGATGCGTAGATTTTGATACGTTCTTAGTTTCGTTTATACTGAAATCGGGCATTTATTTGCGAAATTTAAATAGAAACCTCCCAGGAAGCGGCAGGTGTATTTGGGGGTTGGACATCGCCTTCTCTTATATACAACAGACTGATGCAATATCACTAATTTTAGACGAGCTGATGACACCATTCCCTGATGTGGTCAAGGTAAGATGAAGTACTGATTAAAACAGAAAAACTTTTTTTTTTCTTTTATACTTCTATGCATGGAAAGAATCACGTATTGTACATTAGCTGGCAACTGACTAGTTCTTGTCATTCTAAACTACTAATGTGTTATGTCATGCTAATGTATTCAGAATGTGTATAGAAATACAGAGTATGTTATTTCTTATGATTGCACAGTATTTTCTTAATTGTAGTCAAAATTATTATTCTTAATTTTGTTTTTTATACATTTTTAATAGTTTGTGCCTTGATGTCTTGTCACGTTGCTGCTGTTATACCTGAGTATCCCCACTGTGGGAAATTATTTTTTTATGCTTTATAAAAATAAAGAATAAATATACTTTATTTTTATTCTGTTTGTTAGTAAAGATTGCATGTTGCATTTTATTATTTTTAATTTGGTTCTGTTACAGCAACCAACCTAAAAAAGGATGAGTCAGAAGACCAGGAATAAATCCCGGTAAGATTTCCATTTGATTTGCATGCAGTGCCTCTAACACGACTAGTTCAGCTGATATCTGTCCTCGGCTTTTTTTTCTTGTGAGCTCCTAATCACTATGATCTCCAGGAGGATCAGTACCTGCTCTGACGGACCTCTGCTCCCGATTTCATCGTATTAGTTTCAAACAGAATTGAGTCCATTGGTGGTTCTGATCTGATTTCTGATGGATCACATGATACTATTAAGCAGTCGTTATTAGAGTAACATGCAAATCAATTTTAAAATAATTTGACTGTAATGAACAAAGTTGCGAACCATTTTTATTGATTTTTTTGTACATATAAAATGAACTAATGATTTATAAACTTCTATGTTGTCTCAGTGAAACTGAATTAGATTTGAATTGAACAACATAACAGGTAGAGTTTATGTAAATCATCTCAGTTTAACTTTTTTTCCTGACATTTCTTGCTTTTATTTTTCTTAGGACTTCCTTTGGGGCTACTGCACCACCATTCCTTGACTACCTGAAAGATATTCTGCGTCGATATCCAGATGGTGGACAAATTTTGAAGGTTTGTTTAATGTTTAAATTCCAGCTGTAAAAGTAGCTCCCTCTATTTGACAGCTAAGGAAACTAGAATGAAGCAGCATAGTTTGCTGTTAGAATCACCAAAATTATTTCTATTTGTTAAATGCACAATAATGAGAGAAAGGAAATATATGTGATTTATTTATCAACGTCTTCCAAATCAGAAGTTTAGATATAATTCCTCAGTATTTGGTAGCCTTTGAACTGCAGACTGGTCAGATGTTATGGGTATCCTCTCACAAGCTAATCACAATAGCTTACTGATCTTCTGGTACATTCCTTTTGACAGAACTACCATAACTGAGTCAGGTTTGTAGCTTCCTTGCTCGCACATGCTTTTTCTTCCTACAAATTCTCTGTAGGTTTGAGATCTGGGCTTTGTTATTGCCATGCTAAAATATTGACTTGTAACCACTTCAGCTGTATTCTTAAGATTATTGTCCATTTGGTCGTTTGAAGAGAAGGCATTCATAAATAAATCTCTGACATATATTCTCTCTCTCGAATGCGTTATTTAGGAAATAGAAATAATTTTGGTGATTCTAACTGTAATGATATAAGTGAAGTTTGGTCTAACATAGCTTTAGTCATTGAGAAAAAATAGTAAATGTGTTTTTATGTGGTGTGTGTAAACCAAATCAAAGATTGATCATTTTAATTGATAAGGTAACAGTCACATGTCTTTTTCAGGAACTGATTCAAAATGCAGATGATGCCCTAGCCTCAGAGGTGGTTTTCATCCATGATGAGAGGAGCTACAGAGCAGAAAGTCTTTGGACTGGTGAACTGGGAGATTGCCAAGGTATTTATACTACTCATTTATGCAAGACATGTTAAGTTAAGAAACAGAAAATTAATGATTAGTTCTGCAAATGTTTGCCCCAGTTACATTTTATGTCAGTTTTTCTTAAGTACACTACTTCAAATTCTTGCTGTGTTTTATCCTTTCAGTAAAAGCTAGCATTTCAAGTTAAGATACAATAGAAAATAGATGTTTACAAACTCTGTAAGATACCCAAACTCAATTGCCTCACTGTCTAAAATTAGACGCTCTCCCTGTTTGAGACCATTTAGGAATAGGTACCTATTATTGCTGTATTTTGAATGTTCATTCAAATTCTAAAGTTTTCGTACGTCATTAAAATTTGATGTAATTATTTTTTAAATTGTATTCCTACTATCATTTAATTGGGTATCCTTTCACAAACTGTTTGCAATATTTT
The DNA here is from genome assembly GCF_001443285.1 of Poecilia latipinna. Lineage (NCBI taxonomy): Eukaryota > Metazoa > Chordata > Actinopteri > Cyprinodontiformes > Poeciliidae > Poecilia > Poecilia latipinna. Next base: position 45,623 of record NW_015112885.1, read on the forward strand.
CCTGGAATTTTGGCTCATTCCTTCTGACAGAACTGGAGGGAATTATGTTGGGGCGCCTTGAAGTCACACACATTTTAAGCTGTACTCCTGTTTAACTGAATTCAGGGATTTATGATGGCTTATTTAAAAAATGACTTTTTCGTCCTCAAAGCACATTGAAATTCATTTGGCAGTTATTCCCCATTTGGAAAGCCAATTTCTCCCTGGGCTTTAGACTTGCTGGTATCTGTCTCTGATATCTTGACTGTCTTTTAATTTTTTTTATGATGTAACAAAATGAGACCGTGTGTTTGATGTGCCACCTTAAAGTACATCCACAGTGTGCATCCATTTTCCTACAAATGTTGTGAATTAAAGATTATGAAAGCGTTGAAAAATTTGCAACGTCATGATTTGCACGGGTTTGTAAACTTTTTAATAAGAGTAAACTAATTTTAAAAATATCTAATATGTCTCTCTTTCAATATTATGACATTTAGCAAATGTAAACAATGTTAGCAAAGGAACATTTAATCTGATTTTATGTAAAATTGTGAGGAAAAAATGTGTGTTTATATAGTGTGTTTAAATATCCACTTTTAAGTGTCTTTTTGATCCATTACAGCCCTTATATTTACACTTTTTGTTTGCATAGGTCCTGCACTGTATGCCTACAACAATGCTGTGTTTACTGAAGACGACTGGGAAAGAATTCAAAAGGCTGGAAGAAGTGGGAAGATCAATGACCCAAACAAAATTGGGAGGTTTGGGATCGGCTTCAACTCTATTTACCACATCACAGGTGAATGCTTTGTACAGTGTTGTTACCAGTTAAAACATATTAGTGTAGCAAGCATTTTAGGAAAACATATACAAAATAATTAATGGGAAAACATGTTTAAATTTTTCTCACAGATGTACCAAGCATATTCAGCTCAGGGCATCTTGGCATAATGGATCCACAAGAAAAAATATTTGGAGAAAGAAATGGAGGGTTCCTCTGGTCTTTGGATGACAAAGAGCATCAACAAGCTTTGCTGACAATGCATGACCAGTTCCAGCCCTACAGAGACATAGTTTCAGTTGTAGGCAAGCAAGAATGGTCAACAATCATAGAGGATCAGTACTTCTCTGGGACACTTTTCAGGTTCCCGTTACGCAACAAAGCATCAGAGATTTCAGACAATATATATGATTCAGATAAAGTGTTTGAGCTTTTTGATAGCTTCATTGCAGATGCAGACTTGAGCCTTCTCTTTTTGAAAAGTGTGAGCTCTGTGTCCTTGATCCATATCAGTCGGGATGGTACCATTAACACCAGGCTTGAAATAAAATCCTCTGAACCAACAGAAGTTCTTCTGAAGCAAAAAGATGAGTCTGATGTTGAAGGCCTGACAAGAATCAAATTGATAACTCTAAATTCAAAAGATCAGAAAAAAACACAATGGCTTTTAACAACATGCACCATGAAAGAGGGAAAAGCACCAAACCTTGATGACCTTGCCAAAAAGTTGAGTTTTTTACCCAGAGTTGACTTGGCATTTCCACTTGATGAGCAGAGAGACTGTGGTCAAGGCAGATTGAGCTGCTTTCTCCCTCTCCCAAACAACGAATCCAACAAGACCGGTCTCCCAGTTTATGTCAACGCCTGCTTTGGTCTCACAGACAACAGAAGACACATCAAGTGGCAAGAAGAAGACCAGAAACATGACGAACACGCTTTGTGGAATGAATTGCTTGTGAAGAAGGTGCTCCCACAAGCATATGTGAAGATCATTCAAGATGCCATCAAACGTTGTCAACAATCTACTCTTCCTGTATCTTCTGTGTACAGCCTGTGGCCTGATGTTACTCAAATGCAGCACAAAGACAAATGGTTCAATGTTGCTGTTGATGTTTTTCATCACTTATTCAATGAGAACATGGCTGTTCTCTCTCTTGCCAGAGATGAAACACAGTTTATCCCTCTATCAGAAGCTGTGATACCCTGCAGTGGGCCAACAAGAGCTGAGACATTATCTGCCATTAAAAGGACTTTGGTTTCCTGCG
>NW_015112885.1:51284-53429 GCF_001443285.1 Poecilia latipinna
AATCAGAGCCATTGAGACCTTTACACACACCAACCCACAGCATGTGACTCCCTGCTTCCTAAGAGAGGTTCTCCACAGGTCTGGTGTTCATAACATCAGTAAAGAAGATAAACTGTGTATTTTGGAATACATACTGAGTGATGGAAAATACAAAGAACTGGAGGGACTTCAGCTACTTCCTCTCAGTGATGGATCTTTCAGATCTTTCACAAAGAAAGAGGAGGACACTGCTTTGATTGACAACAAGGAATTTCCAAGGTAAGTTATAGTTTGTCTGATGTGTCTGTTGCTATATTTATGTTGATTTTAAAACTGGATTTTGCATGAAAACATGTCTATTCAATGGTTAGAACTGTTATTTCACTCCAGACATATTTTTGGTTGAAACCCAGCTACATTTCAGAGTGCTTGTTCTCGCAGGCTTCATCTTTTTCTTAAGGATATTGCACTTTACAATTTAGATGTGTAAAATGCTAATTCAACTACAATTTTATTGTAGTAGCATGTATGCTTTCACAGATTTGATAGCATTTATTCAGGTGGAAAAGTCCAGTACTGGCAACAAAAACCTCTTCAGTGTTTTTGTTGCCAGCACAGGCAAAAACCTGTGCCACACTTATTGGTATGCCTTCTGTGATGCCCTTGTACTCATTTTTCCCCAATAGCACAGCACCTAGTCTTCTACGACATTTCATGTTGGCGCAAACAAAAAGAGAGCTACATACGACTCCTCTTTGCAGTTTGATTATTCACTAATAAATTTATAATTTTTAGTCTTCATAAGCACAACTGTCTCATTATCAAAAAAGCATTGTTTTACACTTTAGATTATTCTATTTGATTATTTCTGTTTTACTGGTGTTTTTTTGTAGGTAAGACTTTTGTCACTGAAGCTAAACTTAATTTTTTGTTAAATGCATATCAACCACAATAAAATAATGTATGTTTTTGCAGAACACTTCTGCCATACTGCAATCACCTCTTCATCCCCCTTGATCTAAGTTCAACTTGCAGAAACCACCTGGAAGAGCTGGCCAAGCTGGGTATGTTACATTGACTTTGACGTTTATAAACAAATGTTACGTTGCCCATGTGATTCCACATAAATGGTATTTGTTTTCCTTTTTTTGAAGTAATTTTTCTATACAGTTTCTTTTTTTTAACTGTTTTCCAGGGATATTCCGAGTCATCAACACTAATAAAAAAAATGTAGAGGAATATACAAGAAAATTTCTACCANCACAATAAAATAATGTATGTTTTGCAGAACACTTCTACCATACTGCAATCACCTCTTCATCCCCCATGATCTACATTCAACTTGCAGAAACCACCTGGAAGAGCTGGCCAAGCTGGGTATGTTACGTTGACTTTGACTTTTATAAACAAATGTTATGTTGCCTATGTGATTCCACATGAAAGTTATTTGCTTTCCTTTTTTTTAAGTAATTTTTCTATATGATTGTGTTATTTATCTGTTTTCCAGGGGTATTCCGAGTCATCAACACTAATAAAAAACATGTAGAGGAATATACAAGAAAATTTCTACCACAGGACTGGAAGCAGATGGAGAAAAGGCTCGTTGCTTGGAACACCAACAGAAGTGACCATCCACCATTAGATTGGCTTCAGGAATTCTGGAGGTTTCTGAACTCTCATTTCAGTGAGTTAAGCTGTTTCAGGGAAATACCTCTGATACCCGTCAGTCCCCTCTCGAACAGTCAGCCTGTATCACTGGCAAAGCTACAACAGAAGACAACCCTCATTTTTCAGGAACGAGGACAGAACAGTTTGCCTGACCAAATAGCTCAGCTGGTGACCAAAACTGGTGGCACAGTGGTGAGAGGAAATGAGTGGCTTAAACATGAAGACCTTGAAACTTATGTCCTGACCCCATCTCCAAGGAGCGTCATGAAGGTGTTGATGAATTTAGACTCTAAGAAAGTCATCAGCATTGTGAAGTCTGAGTCTCAAAAGACAAGAGAAAATCTGAAAGATTATTTGTCAGATCTAAATGTCCTCTCAGGTCAAGAGAAAGAGTTCCTCATGAAGCTACCTGTGTTTCAAACTATGACCGGATCCTTGGTCACAGCTCAATCAAAGCAGGCTTTGGTTCTAACATCTGGTCTGGTTATACCCTCAGAG
>NW_015112885.1:57858-73681 GCF_001443285.1 Poecilia latipinna
AATTACATCCTTGCTCCAGAGTTAATAGGCATTGAACAGTGTGGCCAATCTGAACCAATAACTATGAGGATAAAAAACATTCTTAAAGAGTATGATGAAGATGGTGACATCTTCAAAGAACTCATTCAGAATGCAGAGGATGCTGGAGCTGATGCCTGTAAATTCTTGTTGGATTTCAGAGAACACAAAGATCCTCCTGAAAGTCTTATTGATCCTGACATGGCCCTATGTCAGGGGCCATGTCTTTGGGCCTTTAACAATGAGCGATTCACAGATGATGATTGGAAAAACATAGTCAGAGTTGGCTCGGCTTCAAAGGAAAACAAAGTGGAAAAGATTGGAAAGTTTGGACTTGGATTCAATACCGTTTATCATGTCACAGATGTTCCCTCTATCCTGAGTGGTAACAAACTTCTCATACTTGACCCGAATGTGTCTCACTTGAGAAAGCACATCCAGCAGAAGGCAAATCCTGGAATCAAACTAGATCTCTCTCAAAAGAGACTTTTCCATTGCTTCCCTGGTCTATTTGGACCATATGAAGGCATTTTTGACTGTAACTTCACCAAGAAATGTTCTCCCGAACCGTATGATGGCACGCTAATCAAACTACCTTTCCGATGTGAGGAAGAAGCTCAGAGATCAGAAATAAGCAAAAGAGTATACCTCAAAGAGAATATCATTGACCTACAGCAGAACTTCATAAAGAACTCACAAACTTATCTGCTTTTTCTCAGGAATGTTAACATGTTGTCTCTAAAAAGTATCTCAAGCAATGTATCAACACCACTGAGGGATGAAGATATGCCAACCCTTCTGGACATCGTTAAAACTGTTGATAATACAATGAGGATTCCACATGAGACCTTCATCAAAAAGCAGCAACAAGCAGAAAAATCATTGAGGAAACATGATGTTAAATGCACAAAAGTCATTGATAGCTCTACAGTCCAAATTGTCCAGATAACCAGCCAGCAATTTGGTGAAACTAAAGTACAGTCTTGGCTCATTTACAACTGCTTTGGCACTGGTCAGTCTTTAAAAATGGTTCTTAAAGAGAACAAAACAGAAAAGGAGAAGGCTGTATTCTCATTGCCCATTGGAGGGGTTGCTGTGCCTTTGCAACAAGACACAGAAACTGGAAAATTATCTCCTTTACAAAATGATTTTGCTGGACAGGCATTTTGCTTCCTTCCTCTTCCCATTCAGACAGGTCTTCCTGTAAATATAAATGGTACATTTGCTGTAATGAGCAACAGAAAAGGTCTTTGGGAAAGTGGAGTGAAACACAAGTGGAACATGGCTCTTCAAGAGGATCCTGTGGTGACGGCATATATTACTTCACTTTCAGCACTAAAGCAAATGTCTGAAAACAAACAACTTGAGGCTTACTGTTATCACAGCTTTTGGCCTGAGAGAGAGAAAGTGTGTGATACTTTTAAGCCTTTGGTGGATGCATTTTACTCTAAACTCGTGCAGTCCTCTGGTGGCCTAGAGCTCTTTTCTGATGGAGAACACTGGTGCTCAATGAACAATGCAATCTTTCTACATGAATGCATTAAAGAAAATGCAGAAATCAGCAGACTTGCTGTTCAAGTGTGCAAGACATACATGAAAGCACCAAACATTGTTGTTCCTATCCCACTGTGTTTAAGAAAGAGCTTCAAACAAGCTGGGCAAGAAAAGGTTTTACAAAACAAGACATGGACATGGGGAAAGTTTTACCAAGAGGTGGTGTTTAAAAACCTTGCTACCATGGACCCTAAGACCAGAGATACACTTGTACTGCATGCTGTGGACCTCAACATAAAAGAAATTGACCATCTGCTGACATTTTATCCTTGCATACCTACATCAGACGGGCAACTCCAATATATCAAGAAACTTGTCAATCCGTCTGGAAGAGTGGCCTGTCTTTTTGAGCCAGATGAAGGACGTTTGCTGGGTGGAACCAAACAGGACTTCTGTTCACCCAGAAGGATTCAACGGTTGCTGGAACTTGGAATGGCCAGTGATCATCTTCCACTAGAGGATATCACACACAAAGCATGCACAATGACTGAAACCTGGAGTGTTGACAAAAAGAAAGCATATGAGAAGGTACAGTGCCTTCTTGAGCTTATGAAAAACCACCTGAATGACAAAGATTCTCCCCACTGGAAAACCTTGAGAATGACTCCATTTCTCCCAGCATTTTCCCCCGGTGACATAAATATGAAACAAAACACAACGCTCCAACAACCCACAGCAATTTTCAGTGACAGATTATCCCTGCTTGTTAACATGATTCATCCTGTACTGGATAATATTGGACTGAAAATACACAACACTGATCCTATCTTGGACCTTTTAAAAGTTCAGAACAGTCCAGAGCCAGAAACTGTGCTTCAGCAGCTGCAAAAAGCCAGTAAGCATTCACAGTCATTGGACACATCTATGCTTCACAAAATAGCATATGAGTGCTATAAGTTTCTAGATCAGTGGATCAGTGGATGTGAGAATACCACTTTCATTTCACAGCAGGCAAATTCATTCCCCTTTGTCCTCATTGGCAACACATTCGTTAATGTCAAGTGTGTTGCTGAAAATGAGCAGTTTGAAGCCAAACCCTATCTCCATGTACTTCCATACGCCTTCACTAGTTTCAGAAATCTTTGGGAGACTGTTGGCATTGGAAAAAAATTTTCTTTCAGCCAGTTACTTTTTGTGCTTCAAACACTTCAGTGGCAATATGGAAATAAAGCACTTCCAGAAAGTGATCTTTCAACCTGCCTTACAATTTTAACCAAAGGGATATTTGAGGCAAAAGAAAAACCAACTGAAGAGTGTTTGATACCAAATGAGCTTGGAATTTTGCAGCCTGCCAAAGACCTGTTTTACAATGATAGTCCATGGATGCCAGTTGCTTCAGGTATCACATTGTGTCATCAAAATATCCCTCGTCCTATGGCTATCCACTTTGGCATCCAAACAACCAGGCATCACACTCTGGAAAACTCCAGAATTGACGACTTTTCCCCTTTTTCCTTTCATTTTGAACAGCAGGAACAACTAACTGTTCGAATTAAGAACATCATTTCAGCATATCCATCAAAGAAAGACATCCTTAAAGAACTGATCCAAAATGCTGATGATGCTGAGGCAACAGAAATTCATTTCATTTGGGACAAACGTCAACATGGCAAAGAAAAAACATTTGGGAAAAGATGGAACAATCTGCAGGGTCCAGCTCTCTGTGTGTTCAACAACAAAGTGTTTTCTGATGATGACTTGAAAGGCATTCAGCAGTTGGGAGAAGGAGGAAAACAAAACTTACAAGGGAAAATTGGTAAATATGGACTTGGTTTCAACTCTGTTTACCATCTGACTGACTGTCCCTCCATCCTAACTGGAGACACATTTCTTTGCATTTCTGATCCCAATCAGAAATACATTGAAACTAATACAGACAGACCTCGGCATGGCATTGGATACAACCTAACTGATGAATTGAAGGAAATGTGTCTTGATGTCTACAAATCCTTTCTTCCTGACCAGTTCACTCTTGAAGAAGGCACCATGTTCAGATTGCCTCTGAGGACTTCTGTCAGTGCAGAAAATTCAAAACTATCACAGCAAAAAGTTACTGATGAGGACATGATTGAACTGTTCTCTGCCCTGTCTGAAGATCCAGAAGGACTAACTTTGTTCTTGAAAAATATATGCAAGATTAAAGTTCATGTAATTCATGAGCACTCAGAAATACTCCAAACCATTTTTATGGTTGAAAAAACATTGTCACAAGAAAGTGAAGGAAAAAAGAATCAATTTGCAAAACATCTAGAAGTTGCACAACAGTCTAAAAAATCAGCTACCCCTTGCCATGTTCTCTATGAAATTACAATTTCCACCTCAGATAAAAGATGCAGTGACTGGATCATTGCTGAACAGTTTGGGTCATTTAAATATGCTCAATTAGAGATGGCAAACAAACTTCTACAGGGGGCAGTCGCTGCCCGTGTAAACTCAAATTCATCTCCACCATCACGATCCAGTAATAACAATTTTCAAGGTGCTGCCTTCTGTTCACTTCCATTGCCTGGAAAAACAGGACTGCCAGTACATGTGAATGGAAACTTTGAAGTAGATTCTTCCAGGAAAAACCTTTGGAAGGAAGATGGTCTAAGTTGTAAGTCACATTGGAATGAGATGTTGAAAAAAAACATAATTGCTCCACTGTATGCAGATCTTTTGGATTTCATCAAGCAAAAACTTAAAGGTGATTCACGTCTTCTTTCAATGCCATACTTATCTTTTTGGCCAGTTGTGTCTAAAAATGTTGGTCCAGAGTGGCATGAAATGATACTGGAGGTATATAGGGCAATTAAGGAAAAATGCCTTTATGTGATTCCAGTTTTGAAGACTTCCAAAGAACGAGGTGAGAGTCAGGATTGTAAAGAAAACTCTCTTGACTGGTGCAACCTCAGAGAAACTGAGCCAACGAAGGCTCCTTATCTGACAGACTCAAAAAGTGAGAGGATTAATCCCATTTTGGAGGATCTTGGGATGAACCTAGTTCATGCTACTGCAAGCATGTGCAAGATTTGGAGTACTATACAAAAAGCTGGGATTGAAGTCAGAGTCATCTGTCCTGCTAGTGTAAGGACATTCCTTTGTGCAAAATCTTTGAATGATCCAACAGAAACAGCTGAGGATTTACCATTACCGCTGACTGCTACTTTGATTGAGGATGAACAAAGGTGTGCAAAGCTCCTGAAGTTTTGTTTGAATGATTCCTGGTTAGAGGAAAATGCAGATAATGATTCCACTTTGCTTGATGGGCTTCCACTTCTTCTCACAAAAGATAAGGTTTTGCGAAAGTTTAGCTCTATGACACCAAAATTGCTTTCAAGATATGATGGTCTGTTCCTTGGATATGAAGCTGTATTTGCAGACTATACAGTTAATGCACAATGTTTTGACATTCTGGAAAGCTTTAACCTTGTGAACAAGCTGACACTTTTTGATGCTGCAAAACCTTTGAAATCAATAATTCAAAGTTTCCTGTCCCATCACTGTAAAATTGATTCAAACAGTGGCTTGTATATCCCAAATGAAACAATGCTGAAGTGGCTTGAATCACTTTGGAGGTTCATCACAAGTGAAATCCAATACAAAACATTCAATGCTTTCAAAAAAAATCTGACATTAGGTGATGTGAGGGAGCTCTTCAGTGACTGCAGCATTCTACCTGTTGTTTGTCCAAGGTTAAACAACAAGATCCTCCTTCAGACCATGAAATGCATGTCAAATGTGATTCCAGATGCATCAGAAAAACACATATCGCACATCCTCTTCAAACTTGGCTTTATGAGGCTTAACAACCTTTTCTTTTACAAGGCAATACAAAGGACTTCTTTAGATGCTGAATTATTGGATGTCAATGACAAAAGCTTGGTGCTGAACAAGATCTGCAACATCAACCAGTCAGAGTTTTCTCAGCTTTCAAATGATGATTTGAGAGCACTTCAGATTTTCCTGCAGTCTGGGATAACGAAGTCCAAAAGTCAGAGAGACTATGAGCAAAAGCTTAAATCTTTACCGATATTTGAGACGGTCCATAGTAAAAGAACAAGGATTGATGGACCTAAGGAAGTATTTCTGCTGCACAGCAAATACTCAGCCATATTTCCAGATTTATTCGCCCTTTCCAACAGCAACAACATTTTTCTCAAAAACAACTTTGAAAACAAGTTTTTGTCAGAAATCCTTGATATTAAAGTCCTGAATGATCTGGAATATTTTATGAAGTTCATTTTGCCTTTTGTAAAAACACTAACAGAGGAGGAAACTCTTGAGTGCCTGAAGCTGATATTGAAACTATATCCACAATTGGGATTTTGGCAGCACAAAAAAAGCATCATGTCCTCAATGAAGTCAGTAAAACTGATTCGAAGCTTGCATGGTCATCTGGAGACTGCCTCATACTACTATGATGACAGTGTTGAGCTTTACTTGAGAATGGTGCCCAGGGAAAGATTTGTGCCAAAGATGTTTTGGGCAGAGCTTTGTGAAGGAAATCAACATGAAACCATACAAGCTAGAAACCTTGTGAGAGAACTTGGAATGAAATATGAGGTGACTGAAGATGATATGATCAACTTTGCACGTCAACTGGAATCAGAAGCGAAAGAAAGTGAGGAAAGTAAGCTGAAAGAGAAATCAGCATTCTTTTTCAGAGAAGTCTTGAAAAGTGTGAGCAATGAAAAAGATGAACGGTTAATGAGGAGCATTGCCAACATCAAATTCATTTATCCAGTTAAGATTCGAAAAGATCTCTGCAACTACCATCAACCATTTGCTTCAGAAAATAATACCATTCCAATCCGAGGATCTTTGATTGAAACAGACCCTAAACATCAAGATTTGATTTGGTCCTCAATGCCAATTATACATTTGCCAGGTTATATCTCGCCAAAGCTCTTACAAATCCTGAAAAATGCAGGAGCTTATCATCAGCCACCTTCAGAGTACGTCACCAGAAACATGAGAAATATCTGTCAGTCTCCATGTAAAACTGAGGAAGTGATCAAAACTCGTGCAGATGTGTTTCGTCGTGCATATGGCTACCTACAAGCCAATGGCTTTGACAGACAGTCTTTATATGGTCTTCCTGTTGTCTTGGTTGAAAAAGATACTGTGCTTTTTAAAGCAGATGGTGTGTGTCTCTCCCTCTCTGATGAACTTGAGTTTAGACCATACTTGTACAAAATATCTTCACGAGATGTTTTGTATGCAGAATTTTTTAAGAAAGTTGGTGTGAAGGAGAAACCCACTGCAGAGCATTACTGTAATGTCCTGGCAGCTGTTTATTCTGATTCCTGTGATAAAAAACAGCTGAATGCAAACCAGCTGATTACTGTAAAACGAGCAGTTCACCATTTATTTCGCTTAATCAAAACTCAAGGAGAACAGGCCCTCAATGGTGATGATCAGACTTTGTATCTTCCTGCAGTTGATGGAAAGCTGCATACATCAAGTTCACTCTACTACAATGATACAGTGTTTGAGGTGCAGAGATTGAAGGAGGGACTGGAGGATAAGTTCCTGTTGCTCGAGAAACTCAGTGAATGTCATCTGGGTAGTGACATCTTTGAACAGCATCGATTGGTGAAAATGTTGCCTCAGGAACTTCAGCCTAAAATGTTGTCTCAGATCACGGAGGAGAAAATTGTGGAATCAAACTTGCAGCTTTGTGAGCTTGGGAATGGTTGTGAGTTCAGTGGATGGTTTGATCAACATCTCTCCTCAGAAGCATTCAAATATGGACTCATTTGTCTTTTTAGAGAACAAACGGGAGGCAAAATAACACAACAAAAAGCAGCTGAGATATATGAGAAGACATTTGGCAGTATTAAAATTGTCTGCTGTAAATCCCTAAAAACGATGGTTTGGCTGGATGAAAAGCCACTACACAAAACTACCAGAGAGACAGATGTATTTGTCAAACAGGAACAACAAGGTTTCACCCTATTCTTGAAACACAACGATAACATGGCTCCAAAAGCAATTAATGAAGTCAATATGACTCTTATAAAGGAAATTAATTCTCTTTTGAGCAACACAATTTCATCTGTTTATCTCCCAGTGCTTGGACAACTCCTTATGTGTGACAATTTGCAAGATGTTCAGAAAACTCTGGCTAAGAATGAGATCCGTGACAGTTCTGTAGCTGAAATACAAATTCTCAGTCCACCAGACCCTGGGACAGATATTCCAGATGAATGGCTTGATTCATTAGACATGAGCTTCCTGAACAACTTTGAAGAAGGGGAATATGTTGGCTATAGCACAAACAACACATACATTTATGCAGTTATTGTCAAAGAACTTCCTGGTTGCTCTGGAAGATGTTCCTGGAAATACAAAATAGATATTGGAGAGGATGAAGCAGTAGAAGTCAGTCATCTTGACCTGTACCAATTTAAACGAGAAAAGAAGGTTAAAATAGGAGGGATGAGAGATACATTTTCCATGGAGCTTGGGGTACTGGTAGAATCTGTGCCACATTCTTCCCAGTCAGCACAAAGTTCCCTACCAACCTCTCTAGATGAAATTAAAAAGGAAATAGACAAATGTTTGACTGAGATCTGGACTCTTCCTGAAGAGGAAAGAAGGAAAGCTATCAGGAGACTTTACCTCAAATGGCATCCTGACAAAAATCCTGACTGCCATTTACTTGCTGCAGAGGCATTCCAATATTTGCAACATCGGATTGATGAACTCAACAAAGGCAGGAGGATTACGGTATCTACATCATCTCCCAGCAGATCTTCTAATTTCAGAGACTTCTACCAGCAATGGGACCAAGAAGCACAACGTCACAGAAGTGGTCGAGAAAGATTTTTTAGATCTACGGCATCCCATTCCTACAACTTTTGGACCCATAACACAAATATTCCAAGACCAAACAAAGAAGAGGCCAAACGTTGGTGCAAACAGGCTCGCTGTGATCTTCACGCAGCTCATAAAGACACAAGTGGAGACAGCACAGAGTGGTGTCTATTCAAAGTCCATCAGGCAGTGGAAAAGGCTCTCATTGCAGCAGAATTTAAGCATGATGGCAAACACACCGCTAGCAGCTCAATTTCAGCCACAGCAGCAAAAGTTTCTCGCTACCACCCTCAACTGAGAGACCTTCCTCAGATTGTAGCCGATCTGAAGTCACTGGGAGTGGACGCCAAAAAAACTCAATACCCCAACTGTCATCCATTTCCCCACATTCCTAATGAGCAGTTCAGGTCTGAAAATGGAATATTAGCAGTGAACAGAGCATCTGAGCTACTCAACAAAGTAGAAGCGTATGTAAATTAAGTTGTGCACTTATATGTCTTAGTTAACATTTTGATACCTTTTAAACTCATTTTAAGAAAGTTATGAATTTCTCTTTAAACATCTTCTGTTTTATCTTAATCTTAATCTATGTATTACTCTACATGGAGTCCTAAAAATAGACATAATAATGAATCTTATTTTACACATGTTTTATTTCTAATCCAAAATCTTTGTGTGGATTTGGGATGAAAACAGGAAAAATTAAATCAGAATTTAAAATTAAAATATGGTTCCTAAATGAGGAGCACATCAGATACTATGTACCTTTTTGTTTTTTTTTGTTTTGTTTTTTTTTGTCATTTTAAGATTTTCAGTATGATTTGAGTCACTTTACAGTGTAAATGAAAATGCGTTTTTTTTGTAACATTCCTACCTTTATTATTCTCAAGAATTGTATGTTGTTTTTATGATATAATATGATGCAGATATTGAAATTTTTATGGCTTTTTTAATGTGTACATATTTACTTGTTAAAATTTATATGGACTTAAGATTTCATGTTATTTTCAATTATATTTTTATTAAGTTTTATGAACCACTTTTCCACTTAAGTTTATTTGATATGTTAGTTATCAGTTTAAGCATAATATTTTGTCTATATATCCTTATTCTTTTTAACCATTTTTTTTACCTAGCACAAAAATGTTTTTTTTTAGTTTTTTATATTGAAACAGTGCTTAACACAAATCAACATAACTATAAAGAAGTGAAAGAAAATATAAGACTTACCTGTAAAATGTCCAGACCTTAGTATTAGACGACTTTATAAGATAATTAAGATTTACTTTTTGTGTTAGGGGGTAAAAGCCTTCAACGTTATTGGCAAACACTCTACTATCATGTTATAGAAATGGAAATGCAGTGCAACTTACTGTCTAATGAAATGTCTCTTTTTTTCTAATATGAAGGAAATAAAATAAAATGCATTATGTACAAATGCATGTGTAGATTATCTGTGTCATGCAATAATATAATTGCAATTTTAGCAAATCCTGCTTTTAGTACAGTGATATTTTCTTCAAGATTATGGAATCATTGGTGTCATCATTTATTTGTGACTCAGTGAATAATATTATGTCATGTTTATTTTTATTTTCATCTTATTTTGCTTCTTTTACCTTTTTAATATGGATCTTTATTGTGTCTGGAATAAATATATGATGATGATGAAGAAAAATACATGCTTTACAAAACAATGGTGTATTTTGTGTACATACTCGTATGTGTGTGTATACAATTTGATATATGCAACACCTGAAGGTAACATGGTGTTGGAAAAATGTTTATTATTATTTTATGTCATACGCTAAGAATCAGGTTTCATAATAATTGTGATGGATGGTTGAAGGGGAAGCTTACATATGACTCTTCACGGTATGTCAAAGGTTAAAGTTTATGGGTTATTTTCTGTCAGGAGAAGAGAACTTGGTCCAAATGACAAGGAACGCCATTGTTCTATATATTGGGTCAGAGCTGGGAAGCCACCCTCCACACAAATGTGCTACAAGGAAATGTTTATAATGAGGCGAGTTCTTGTGTCTGTCAGAGTGTTTGTGGACTGTGTAACTCAATGCATTCTCTACTTGCCAGCAAGCAAGTAATAAATCTAATAAGACTAATTCTTAGGATTTCTGTCTTAATGATTATTTTTGTCGATACATTTTTCTAACACATAATTACTTCACTGTACTTTTAAAATACTTTTCACATTTTAAAATGCTGTTATTTGTAAAGTAAACTTAATTTTCACATTTATTATATATTTTATAAAACAGCACATACGTACCCTTATTGTAATCAGTAACTAAAATGTCTAGTTCTAATTAGATTTCAACCACTTGAAAGTTAAACAGGAAGGAGGAAATACTCTATCACCCTGAGAAATAGAACTGCATACTTTACCAAGATGCTTAAGAATAAAGTATGTATAAATTGATGTGTGAAAATTAATAAATACTTAGACAAATTTTTCTAACACCCATATACTCAATAAATGTGTAATAAAACTTTTAGTAGCATTTATTTTTTTTTAGTTCAGTTTCAATAACAACCACAAAGTTTTTAATAAGTGCCATGCAAAAGTTCTAATTTTAATTCAAATTACATCAATGGAGTTTTTTTTTTTTTTATCAAATACACCAACTCTGAACCAGTACTTAATGGTGTCCTTAATAAACAATCTTAAGTTAGAAGGTCCTGCTATGGGCTACGCGTGTCTTGATTAAAATCGCTGCATTTTTTGTTCGTTCTGGTGTTCCTGCTATGAGACTGACCCCGGCGCCGAAGCCAGGAAGTGTACCTCTGATAGTGATCGACAGCGCCATCTAGCGGTTACTTGATTAAGTAACTCTCGTTTTCCCGTAAGTTTCGTTTAATTGCCAAACCAAGCCGGATGAAACGCGATATTTTTAGATTACGCTTGATTTACTGAGAAATGAAAGTTACAGAGCATGGACTGGGTGAGGGGAGGGCGAGTCAGCGTTGGAGCAAGTCTTTATAATCAGGCTGCAGCAGCATCTCTCTCACTTTCAAAGGAACTGATGAACTTCGTCCAGACGATGTGACTCAGGTACTGTGATATTTATTACTTCGTTGCGTTTGAGTACAATATAACTTGTAGGACATAACTGCAGGAGATATTCTGCATGAGAAACAAATAATAACTTAATATTTGTTTCTATTTGTTTTTGCAGGTCTTCCTAGATTTATTTAATTTTATAGCACCATAATTTTCTTAAGAGTTGGTTTTAGTTCGTCGGTGACAGAAAAGTTGTGACTTGGCTGCAAAGGTCTCAGTTATGGCTGCATCAGTTAAAGGAAATTAATATTCTGTTATTGCAAATCAGCAATAACAGAATATTAATTTATTATCCTGTATCAGCTCCAGGAAATAGAGAAGTTACACCAGGTTTTTCTAAAGCTGTTAAAAATCTGATCATTCTACCAAAGTGGTTGTGCTGACTGTTTAATAAGCCAGCATCCTCATAAACACATAAGCTAATCTAACAAATTAAAGAATGCTTAATTTATGTTATCAGATGATTATGGTTTTCTACGTATTTTTAGACATTCACTCTACAAATTAAGAATCTCTCTGTTGCTGTACTGCATTACCTTGTGTTACAATATTTGGTTTCTTTCACAGCATCCAACTCAGGAAGGATGAGTGGGAAGACCAGACATAAAACACGGTAAGCTGCTCCACCTCTTCCTCTTAAGTGAAGCAACTGAGACTCTGATGTCTTCACATGATTTTAAGTGACATATCTTTTTTTTTTTTCAAGACTACTCAATTGTACTGCAAGAACAAGTAAACTGTTGATATCTAGCTATTTAAAGCTTTATATGCATTTTCATGAAATGTTTGTCTTGTGAAAATTATGCCACCTCACGGGCAACTGTGGATCAGTGAGTAGAGTAGTTAGTTTGCAATTGAAAGTTGTGAGTTTGATTCCATTTTCCTCTTTTGCATATCAATATTCCCCTGGCAAGGCACTCGACTCCAAGTCACCTTAATTTACAAAACTATTCATCACATTCCTAGGTTGATTTTTTTCTACTTTAAGCTGCATATCACATTATAATAGTATTAAAATCTAACTATGATTACTTAATACTGTTATTCAATGAAATCAATAGAATAAGTAAATCTTAATGTTTGTAAGTTTTGTAGGTGATGCTGAAAAAACATATTTTTTTATTACAGAACATAGCAGTACGTGCAGTTATTGCTTCAGAGGTTTTTTTTTTAGAAACAAGGAAGTACAAAGTGTTTTGTTCACACGTGATTGAAAAATGAAGTGAACATTTCTGTAGAAGTATATAATCAGGAAGTGTACCTCTGATAAACAGCTCAGAGTAGCTTTCTCTGGAGTAATACCTAGACTATACATTTATCCTTAAATATTAAGGACAAACTTAATATCAACGCAAGTTATGTCAACATGTGTTGACAAAAGTTTTGAATCAAGAAGAAAACATAAAGTTCAAAAATTTGATATGGGTGTATGTTCCAGAAAATCCTCATAATTTTCACATTTTTAGAACCACATACCATGTTTTTCAACATGCCAACATAAATTACAAGATAGGGGAAGAGGAAACAGAGGGACTTCAGCTTTAGGATGTTCTGGTATGATCTGTATGATGTTGTTTTGTCGCTGTTTAAATATACCAAATATTGTGACCATATTAACCTCCTGAAGTCTAAAAGACATTTTTGTTATAATATTTATAATCACAGGGTAAATACAGGGTTATGTAGGGTCCTCCTTTAATTTTTGTATCTGCATTTTTCATGATGGAAATATTATTTATTATTTAAATATTTATTGTTCTTGCATAGCAACACATTTCATAGGAGTAGCATAATTTATTCTCTATGCTTTGTAAGTACAAAGGCATTACATTTTTGCGTCCGTATTTCTATAAATGTCCGATAGACACGCCTATCACACACACATATCAAGACTAAGTGTAATGATACATTTAGTATCATTACACTTGATACTAAGTGTATCAAGTGTAATGATACACTTGATACACAGGAAATATGAAGATCAGCTAAATTCTCGATGTGGGAGTTAAAGTACCCCTGGACGCTATGGACCGACGCTGTTGTCACGGTTGCCTAGATACGGACACTACGCAGCCCAGTCAGCTGCTGTCAACCCTCATCTTTTTAAAACATCCTCGACCTGATTCTCCACTGTCCTTAGAACCAAAACCTCTCGTAAAGATACAGACGTGAGAAGGAAGATGTAAATCCCAAGCTGAATAATGTTTGTGAGGATGAACACTGGCAATTAAAAAAAAAAAAAAGTGTCCATTGTGGCGCATTGCGATACCAAACAGAATCAGGAGAGGGACACAGCAGACCCTGATATGGTAACATTTTGCTATGATTAAGTTTCTTTTTGTGCTTTTAGTAGAGTATATTGGTTTGATTATTTGCTTATTTAATGTATAATAATATCAGCCAAAATAATACAAATGATAATTTAAAGAACAAATCATATGTTAGATTAACAGTAAATGTATAAATACTTCCTACTTTAAAAGGTTTGTTAGGGCTTTCTGCATGTTTTATTTTGAAATGTTTATATATTTTATAAATTCATTGTTCAGTGTTCATTTATGCACCGGACACAGACCTGCAGCCCAGGGGCGGTTCTAGATGGTGGCCAACAGGGTACCAAAGAAGTAAATGTCTTATGTTAATACTCACTGGTGGATTTTTTTAACCTACACAATTTTACTTTAACAATGAATTAAAAATTATAGTGCTGCACTTTTAGCTGCTGTATGGAGATAGGATCACACTTTCCATCTGCCAGGGATCTACAAACTGAATCTCTGGAGACGCAAGTGGCTCTGTGGCTCTTTTTACATCAAATGATAAAATATTGCTCAGTTTTTTTTTTTTCATTCTTTTTCAAGTGTTGCCATGGAAAAACACTGACTATCCTGGCCCCTGTGGTAAATCTGGTCTAGAACCAGTCTCCAAACCTAACTCCTTCTTTATATAAATATTTTGGTAATACTCTGTAAAATATCAGAATGTTCACATACATTTCATACACACATTTTGAATATTAAATCAGGTGTTATGATCAGTTACTCATTGGTTTGCCAAATACATTCTACACTTGCTTAATTAAACGCATTTAAAGTATACTACTCTGATTGGAGTACAGTTTTGGGGTACTCCAACCGACCTTTATGCATGAACGATTGCTCTATGATCACTTTTTAAAGACAAAAAACACTGCCATAAAATAATGTCTATCACTGCAGCAGACATCCCACCCCATGAGAGTAGGATGACGCGCCGTGGTGGGCGTCCCTTATTTTGATTTCTGAAAGGTGGCAATCCTAATTGTAGCCACAGTCAGCCTGATGCAGATTGATAAAAGTGAGGCTGCCATTCATTCAGCACCACCAGGTCCCTCTGACCACTGCCAGAAGGCAGCTGAAATGTCTTGCCCAAGGACACAATGACTGAGAAGACGGAGTGGGGGATTTCACACCAGTAGCCCACTGGTTATGGAATGAACTACTGCTGATCGCTATTAGGCACAACTTCAATTAAAATCCCTTAGCTGGAAGAGTAAATGCAGATTAAGCATACCTTAAACCAGCGATTTAATGTTTATTTTCTCAATCTTATTTTCTCTAGGAGGTCCTTTGGGGCTACAGCACCACCTTTTCTTGACTACCTGAAAGATATTCTGCGTCGATATCCTGACGGTGGACAGATTTTGAAGGTCAGTATCAAGGGCATAAATCCCATCTCATTATTGGGGGGGGCCATAAACAGGGACATTTTTTAAGAGCAATTTTGGGGGTGTCGGCAAAGTTACAGTCAAATGTAACATAAAATGTGATTTAATTTTTTTTTTTAATTGTGTTCAAGCTGCACAACCAAAAATGACTAAGTAGCAATGAACAACAAAAGTATTTTTCTAAGTAAACAACGTGTTGAGACCCATAGAAATCAAACTAAGGTTAAAATGTTGCTTAGATATGAGTTTGGTTCAGAGCCACAGAGCTAATCTCTGCTACACCTTTACAAAAACTGAAGGCTCTAAATAAAAACATGTTTCAATAAGTAACTTCACTTAACAAAATTCCTCATAAATATTGATTTGTTGCAGTGGATCTTAATAAAGTGTATGTGTTTATAACTTAAATTAAAATTATTTTAAACTTAAATTATAACTTAAGTTGCTTTAAACTTTTATGTTTTGGGTGACGGGGGGGGGGGGGGGGTTCCTTTTCCTGTGTGGTTGAGAACCTATAAATATGTAGAAATTGAATATTTGGGAAGTATCATAATATAAACTTAAAGGTCAGCACCAGAGTTTTCCAGAAAAATATTCTGATTTTATTTTGTGGTTTTATAGGGTCTATGTTTTAAGATGGTAAGAAATAAAGGCACTTGTTTTTG